>NW_022630732.1:20000-65040 GCF_010909765.2 Amblyraja radiata | reverse complement strand
CTCTCTCTCTCTCTCTCTCCCACGTCTCTCTCCCCCCCTCTCTCTCTCTCCCCCTCTCTCTCTCGATGTCCCCTCTCTCTCTCCCATCTCTCTCTCCATGTGCCTCACCTTGTCTCCCCGTATTGCCTGTTTAATTATCTTCTGTTGTTCATTAAACATGACCCGATCCTCTTGCTTCCCGCTCATCTTTGCTACGTTGTATTTCTTCACTTTAATGTTTAAACTGTCCCTGACGTCCCTTGTCTGCCACGGTCGCCCCTTTCACCCCTTGGAATCTTTCTTCATCTGTGGAATGAACTGATCCTGCACCTTGTGTATTATTCCCAGAAATACCAGTATTGTTGCTCCACTCTCTCTCATCCCTGCTAGTGCAACTTTCCAGCAACTTTGGCCAGCTCCTCCCTCCCTCCCTCCCTCCCTCCCTCATGGGTCCGGCGGTGAATGTCCGGAGCCGGAGCCGGGAGCGGAGAGACTGCGGCCGCCTCTGTGATGGATGGATGGATGGATGGATGGATGGATGGATGGATGCGCTCAGGGCGGGGATTTATTAATGAGCCGAATCACTGAGGTGAGCGGATATTTCACCGCGCTCTTCACCTGCTCCCTGAACTTGGACTGGGTCACCGCGTAAATAAATGTGTTGGTGCAGCAGCTGAGATTCCTCAGCAAATACCCGACGTAGTGAAAGATATATTGAGAATCATTCAGATCAAATCCAATTCCTGTGATCTGATAATAGACGAAGTTTACAACCAGCGTCATCCACAGGAGGATGAAGCTGCCGGAGATGGTGAAGAGTAAAACCATAGACCTCCTCCTGCTCTCCATCTCCGGGTCACTGCTGTTCTCCCCCTTGCTCTCACCCCTCAGCCCCTTACGGACCCGACTGGCCACTAAAATGTGCCGGACTGTCAGAGCGTTGAGCAGCAGGATTACAGCGAAAGGGAGGAACGGAGTTAAAACCGTGTCGATCCAGTCAAATGCCACCCACCCGGGGTCAGTGTGATAACTGGCCACAATGTCACAGCCCCACGGGACATTGTCGAAGATTATCCAGGCTTCCCGTGTGAAGTAGCGGGGAATGTTTTTCACACAGAACAGGACGCCGGCTGTTGCCAGAACCACAGCCGCAGTTTTCCCGGTGCAATATTTAGTTTTCAGCTTCTGGCAACAAATGGCGACAAAGCGATCAAAGGTGAAAGTGACGGTGAACCAGACAGAACAGTCTGTAGCTGCAGTCGACAGTACAAGGTTAACACTGCACACAGGGGTGATGGACAGGAAACTCCAATAAAAGTAATGATATCGGAGCCGAGACAAAATGACCTCGGTGATGAGAACCAGTAGATCGGCCGCTGCCATGGCCACCAGGTAACGAGTGGTGCAGGTGGAGAGGCCACACTTTCCCCGGGACAGGATCACAATCGCCACTAAATTCACTGCGGAAAGACAAGGGAACGGACACTGGGCATTTACTCAACACGGGGGGTCTCCGGGGCTGAACACCGGCTCGACTTTCAGCTGAAGATCAGGAGTGTTGGAGTCGGTGCGCGGCTGCTGCAAGTTGAACAATGTCAGAGCCGGCTCCGACTGTGCCCGACCTGCCTGCCTGCTTCAGGGGAGAAGAGATAAGGCGACGGGCAGACGAGGTAAAGGGCAGAGAGGGAACGAGCAGCCACCCACCCGCTACAATAGGCGCAATGGTCCTTTCTATAGTGAACCCTGCTGCTGCTCACAGTCTGTGATGGAGCCGCTTTCACAGACTTAACCGTGCGCGGCCGGCCCCGTTTAACCAGGGCTCTGGGAACTCGGCATCTGACGGGGAGAGGAGGCTTCCAGAGGGAAGGGAGGGACAACATGGAATCCGGCAACAGAGTGGCTCCGTTAATGGATTCATTCCACAGTGAGTTCAGTAACAACACACACACATACGCACACACATACACACACGCACACACATACACACACGCACACACATACACACACACACACACACACACACACACACACACACACACACACACACACACACACACACCCACACACACATACACACACACACACATACACACACACACACACACACACACACACACACACACACACACACACACACACACTCCGGTAGATCCGCGGCCACTGGTCCAGGAGATGGATCCAATTATTGACCAACAGGCTGTGGGTGGAATCCGACTGTGACAGACAGACTCCACAGTGAGTGAGACACAGTGTCCACAGGAGCGAGTGGCTCTTCACTCTGATCAATAACTCACACACAGTGAACTTCACAATGTGAACCCCTCTCTCCCAGTCACACTGTCCCGGAGAGCTGCCTGCCTGCCTGCCTGTCCCGAGCACTGGGACAACTCTGTGCAAGGTGCCACTGAAGGCAAGAACAACATTCTAGTGACTCCCGGCCGGCAGCAGTGAGAGAAACAGAGGCTTAGTTTCAGCTGTCTGAAAATAAGACAAATCACAGCAGCGTTAATTCACAAATATTTCACAGAGGATTGATATTCTTCACATATTCTTGTACAACGATCATCAGTTGGGAACTTGTAACATGATGAGAATCAGGTCAACACCAGTTAACACACGGATGGATTTATAAAACTTGAATTGTTCTGCTCACTCACTTACCAGGGACTCCAACGGCAGCAATGATCGCGTACAGGATTTTCTCCACGTCTGTATATTCCCAATAATGCTGCCCCATTTTCTCTGCCCAGCGACGTGTCCCCGTGAGCTGCCGGTAATGTCTCGGAATGAAATGTTGGGACACAACATTCCTGGAGATTTTATATCATTTTCCGTCTCCACCGGGACAGTGAAGTTTCAACAGAGTTTAAAAATAGAGATTTTGAAATGATTCACAAACAGGTGACATCAGCCGAGTGAAATCCCTGCTGAGACAGACAGACAGACAGACAGGTTGTGATTTATTCAGGGAATTGATTGAGAAACTCCAAAGACTGGGAATTGTGGCGATAGATACTGAAGGATGGAAATTGGGAGCGGGCGAATGGTATGTTAGCATTCATAGCAAAAGGATTTGAGTATAGGAGCAGGGAGGTTCTATTGCAGTTGTACAGGGTCTTGGTGAGACCGCACCTGGAGTATTGCGTACAGTTTTGGTCTCCTAATCTGAGGGAAGACATTCTTGCCATAGATGGAGTACAGAGAAGGTTCACCAGACTGATTCCAGGGATGTCAGGACTTTCATATCGAGAAAGACTGGATAGACTCGGCTTGTACTCGCTAGAATTTAGAAGATTGAGGTGGGATCTTATAGAAACTTACAAAATTCTTAAGGGGTTGGACAGGCTAGTTGCAGGAAGCTAATTCCCGATGTTGGGGAAGTCCAGAACTAGGGGGTCACAGTTTAAGGATAAGGGGGAAATCTTTTAGGACCGAGATGAGAAAAACATTTTTCACACGGAGAATGGTGAATCTCTGGAATTCTCTGTCACAGAAGGTAGTTGAGGCCAGTTCATTGGCTATATTTAAGAGGGAGTTAGATGTGGCCCTTGTGGCTAAAGGAATCAGGGGGTATGGAGAGAAGGCAGGGATGGGATACTGAGTTGGATGATCAGCCATGATCATAATGAATGGCGGTGCAGGCTCGGAGGGGCGAATGGCCTACTCCTGCATCTATTTTCTATGTTTCTATGTTTCCATTTTAGACTGCTTGTTATATTGTGGGTGGGATTTATGACGTGTTTTGGGAGTGTTCGGAGCTTAGCTGCTTGCGCAGAAGTTTAGTTTTTAGATTAGTTTGGAGACCATGGGGAACGTTAACCCTTCTCCTATGTAAGAGCATGTAAGAACATGTAAGAGCCACATGTAAGAACATGTAAGAATGTGTAAGATCATGCGGGCCATCCCGCGTCCATGGGAGATCTAAAGGAGATCTTGCCAGTGTTACGGAGACACGAGGAGTTTATTAATGTCTAAATAATAAGCTGGAGTTCGAAGAAGATTACAGTAACGATTCGGAAGAAGGATGTATTTCACTGTTTTCCATCAACAATAAAGCCTTTATTCATCAAAAGACTGTGTTTTGAAGTCATGTCTGAGAAGAAGCTCTGAAGGTCTCTGTGAGTTGGCTTGCATGTGTTTAGAAGACACCCCCTTCAACCATTCTCATCCAAATAGCGGCTAGGGTGCTAATTACCTGAACGATATGATAATCTAGCGCTACATTAAGTAGAAGGATACCTCCGGTGGGGAATAAATACCAGTCCCAGAGAGAGGGACAGAAGAATGAATCGAAGCGAAGAAGGCCAAGACCTCGGAGACGCACAGCCAGAGAAGGACGACCAGGCTAAGACCTCGGAGAGGCAGAGCCAGAGAGGACTGGTTCCAGTCATGGAACTGAATAAGAAATACAGTCCCAGAGAAGTAGGCAAAAGATTGTCTAAAATTCTCGGAGAGGTTTGAGCCAGACGAAAGTGGTTCCAGGAGGAACTAGATCTCGGTCCGAAGAGCCTAGAGGTCTATCTGCAGCATCGAGACGTATCTGAAGACGTTTCACTGTATTTGTGAGTACACATCGATTATTACTCTTTGAATTAAAACCACGGTTTTAATTAAAATACTTCTGTAACGGAGCTCAGAAGTTGTTTTCTCCAGCGTGTCTGGGGAAAGTAGACCGACCTTGGATTGTTTTGAGTCGCTCCTGATAAGTGCATTCCATTGCATTAGAGCCACGTTTTGCACCTGGTCTTAGAGAGATCTTCTCTGCATTATCAGTATGTTTTTAGTTTTGGAAGAAATTGCTGATTAAAAAACAAAGCCACAGCTACTAGTAGAGACTTGTTCGACTAATTTAAAGACTTGGCAATCTGCCACAACCTCTTTAAAATCATGAATTTAGAAGTAGATGAAGGCAGATCGATGCCAGAAGAACCACGTGGTGGTGAAGAAAGACCCAGACAACTTGAAGAAACAGATATTTCACATGTTGCCTGTTTGAGGTAAACCGAGAAAGAGAGAAATGAATTATGGTTGCAGGTGACCAGATTAATGGATACACAGAAAAAACTAATGGAATCAGAACAGAATGTGATCGAGGTGAAATCTAATATGAGCCAACTATGGAACGTCTACCAGGAGGTTGGCAAGAAACAGAATGTACTGCTGTGTTCAGTGCTGTCTTGGGAAGAACGCAGACGTCATACCCAGTGGGATGAATACATGAAGAAGATATTCAATGGGTTCAAGAAAAATGCAGAGAAGTGGTTATCTGAAATTATGTCACAAGTGACGAGCTTTGTAGCTGGAAGTGCGAAGCAACAAGGTGCCAGAATGGAAGATGAATTTAGACGAGGAGATAGTATCTCGAATGTATCTTCACGAAGATCAGGCCGCAGATCTGGTTGCTCAGTCAGTTCGGTTTCGAGGGCTTCTGCTCAATTGGGAGCAAAAGCTGATTTAGCTGCGCTCTCAATAGAAGCGGATGCCATGAAGAAAAACATGAGATCGAGCGAGAGATGAGGCGACGTCAAGAAGAGATGGTGTTACAGCTAGAAGAGAGTTCACATAAGATGGCACGACAGCAAGAAGAGATGGCGTTACAGCTAGAAGAGAGAACACATAAGATGGCACGACAGCAAGAAAAGATGAAGCGAGAGATAAAACGACAAGAGGAACAGATGTTGCGACAGCAGGAACAATTGGAATTAGACACAAAGATGGCGGTGGCCAAAACCAGGAAGGACATACTCGATGGAGAGGGGTCAAGATGCAGCTCTAGATTATCGAGGACGATGAACTCTGGACCAAGAAGAAAAACTGCTCGAAATAAATTAGCAGTTGGATCAATTCCATTATTGAGGTCCACTGGTTTTATACGCTTTGGAAACTCATAGGAACAGAGGAAGATGGGTAAAACCGTGTCCATACCTTCCATCAGTACTGTCTGCTTCCTTCCATGAAACCAATTTTCTATCCAGTCAGCTAGGTCTCGCTGGATCCCTTGTGATCTGGCCTTCCAGAGCAGCCTAGCATACAGAACTGTGTCAACTGTCTTGCTGAAATCCACACATACTGTACAACTTTGACAGCCCTTCCCTCATCGACATTTTGGTTATATCTTCGCAAATTCAATCAGATTCGTGAGACTTGATCTCCCATGTACAATACCCTGCCCACTATCCTTAAACAGCCCTTGTCTATCTGAATGCATGTATATCCCTCAGAATACTCTCTAGTAACTTTATGACCACAGATGTTAGGCTCACTGGTCTATGGTTCCCAGGCTTTTCTTTGCAGCCCTTCTTAAATAAAGACGTTTGCCACCCTCCAGTCTTCCGACACCTCTCCCCTAATTAATTATGACATAGATCTCAGCCAGGACACCTGCAATTTCTTCTCTAGCTTCCTTCAGTGTCTATGGCCACATCTGATCAGGCCCTTGTCTACCTTCATACACGTTGGGACGTTCACTACCTGATACTGATTGCCCTCAAAACACTTACTTTGATTGCCCCAAGTTCCACAATCTCCAAAGACGTACAGGTTTGTTGGTCAATTGGCTTGATAAATGTCCCTAGTGTGTGCAGGATTGTGTTAACGTGCGTGGATCGCTGGTCGGCGAGGACCCGGTGGGCCGAAGGGCCTGTTTCCGAGCTGTATCTATAAAATTAAAACTACATGACTTCCTCCATGGTAAGCAACAATGGTTGTGAAGTTTCACTATGTTGAAAAAGTTACAGCTACAATTAATACAATTAGATAAAAACACAACATAGTAATTACACACAAAATGTGTGAGAAGGAACTGCAGATACTGGTTTAAACTGAAGATAGACACAAAATGCTGGAGTAACTCAGCGGGACAGGCAGCATCTCGACTCAAAACATCACCCATTCCTTCTCTTCAGATTCGCTGCCTGTCCCGCTGTGTTACTCCAGCATTTTGTGTCTACTGTAGTAATTACACATGCGTTCTCAACAAATGATCTGGGTGATCGATGGCTTCAAGTGATTAAATAAATGCAGCAAACAATAAATCACTATTGATTAGTCACAGCTGACAGATCACTGGAAGATAATGCACTATCTGGGTCAAAATCATCATAGCCAAAAAAATGCAAGAAGATTTACTTCAGAAGATACACAAACACCATTTGAGAATGGAAAGGTTAAGGTGAAAACTCAATCAGCTATAGAATAAATTGACATTTGCAAAGATAGAGAGGAGAATGGTGTCAACATGGGAATTATCTGAGAGTGTGGCACAATGGTGCAGCTGGTAGAGCAGCTGTCTCACAGTGCCAGAGACCTAGGTTCAAATCTGACCTTGATGATGTCTGTGTGGAGTTTGCACATTCTCCCTGTGACGGCACGGGTTTCCCTCCACATCCCAAAGACATGCGGGTGTGTAGGTAAACTGGCTGCTGTAATGTGTGGGGAGAGGATGTAGAAGTGGGATTACATGGAATTAGTGGGAATGGGTGATGGATGGTTGGCGTGGACCCGGTGGACAGATGGGCCTGTTTCCATGCAATATCTTTCAATTCAATTCAGTTCAAAATAGAAAAAACAGAAACATAGAACAGAAAGGTAGACCAAACACAACAAAACGGAGAGACAATGGCTATTCACATATCACCAAGACATAGTCTAGGAGCAGATCTGTTCACATGCAGTCGGGAATGGCATCAATATTTCCTCCATTTTTGTGCTGAACTTGCAGCAATTTATTGTCCTTTTAGATTAAAAAGGGGTAAACCACAGGCTGTGAAACATGGAAGACAAATCAATCCCTGAATGCTTTTGGTCTCAAGATAATGCAAAGAGAAATTGCCTAATCATAGCAGATCAACTATTGATCTGGTGTCCGATAATTATTTGCACTCCTTGTTGCCGTTATTTTCTTGTATAACTATATATGTTGCTTGTATTATGTTTGTGATATCATTGTGTTGTGAACCAGCCATGCCAAGTGAACATATGTGCACACAAATTAAGACATTGACCACAATCTGATAAATGTGACAACAAATTTACAAAACCTAACAGCCACAGGCTCATGACGGTTTCAGAATCACTGTGGAGTCTGAAAGGTCTGGGGAACTATCGGCTTTTATCTGTAGGGTTCTAAAATATTGATAACTCTGGCAGATGGTAACATGAGAGGGATGTAATTCAGTCTGATCCTTCGAGTTTCTGAATATCTGAAGTTAAATGGAATGTCTTTTCTTCAAACTAAAGCAGCATAGCAACAAATGCTTTTGACAAATGAATCAATTTGGAATTGTACACCATATGTGTCCATCTTATTTACTATAGACTTTAGAAATACAGCATGGAAACAGGCCCTTTGACCCATTGAGTCCATGCTGACCAGCGATCCCCCTGCACTAGCACTACCCTATACACTGCCCTATACCCACACAATTTACAGAAGCCAATTAACCTACAACCCTGTACGTCTTTGGAGTGTGGGAGGAAACCGGAGCACCCAAAGAAATCACGCGCGTTCACAGGGAGAACATACAAACACCATACAGACAGCACCCGTAGTCAGGATCAAACCAGTTCCTCTAGTGTCGTAATTAGCAACTTTACCACTGTGCTATACTATTTTTGTAAAGGGATAGGACTATTCAAGTTTGAGATAGCCCCATAATGTGATTTTTTTTGTTTAAAATGCTGTTGTACTGACCAAAGGGGTATTTAACTGTTATTTGTCATCCTTGCAGTAGCAGAATATTACTAACAAGAGTCACCTATTGGAGAATAGGTTTATCATATTGTATATCCACTCCATCAGGCTGAAGAAGGATCCTGATCTGAAACGTAGTCTGTCTATTTCCTTCCACGGATGCTACATGACCAGTTGAGTTCTTCAATAGTTGGTTTTACGTGGCATATGCCTTTGGTTTTACAATTCATTTTGAAGATGCAACAGCACAATGTTTAAACTGTTAAAATCAATGGTTAAAATGAGTAAAATCACTATTCAGACTTCTGAACCAATATGGGGATTTTACATTCCACATAGGTGCAGTGCAGTGGGAGAGTTGCTGCCTCACAGTGCCACCGGGTTCCATCCTGACCATGGGTACTGTCTGTATCGAATTTGTGCCGTCTCCCTGCGACCGCATGGGTTTTAATTTTTCTTTTTTTTAATTTTTTTTTTATTAGAAGTACGGTAAGTTAAAATAATACACAACACATATGTCTTAATACATTTTTTTGTACCGCTTCATTTTTTGAGCTTTAAGAAAAAGATAGAAGTAAAGAAAGTAAGGAAAGTGCGCAAGAGTCGTGAAGGTGCAAGAGAGTGTTGGGAAAAGAAAGCCCCTTAGAAAAGAAGTTAGAGAAGGAAGTAAAGAAAGAAAGAAAGTAGACCCTAGAAAAGAAGGAAAAAGAAAGGAGAAACAATCGCTCTATTATAACATTAAACTCCGCAGAAAGGGAACTACCAACCAAGTCTGTTTTTGTTGTTTTGTTGCCAGATCCTGGTACCATTTATTTATTTATTTATTTTTTAAATTACTATTGCACCTCATGCTTGTAATAGTTCCAAAAACGTACACCACGTCTTTTGGAATTGGTCTGCTTTGCCTGCTAAGAGGAATCTCATCTCTTCCAGATGTAGTGTTTCAAACACATCTGATATCCACATTTTTATTGTTGGTGTGGGCGCATTTTTCCAGAATTTAAGTATAAGCTTTTTTCCCATTATTAGCCCATAATTGAGTAAATTCTTCCGAAACACGTTTAGTTCAGGGTTACCTTCCGATATTCCAAAAATGATCCATTCTGGTTTTGGTAGCAGTTTTATTTTAATTAATTTTGTAAAGATGTCAAATATTTCATTCCAGAATTTTTGGATTTTTGTACAAAAAACAAAAGAATGCGCTATGGTAGCTTCTTGACACAGACATTTATCACAGATGGGTGAGACATTGGGGAAGAATTTATTTATTTTAGTTTTTGAATAATACAGTCTATGTAATGTTTTGAATTGGATGAGAGTATGTCGTACGTTGATCGAACATTTATGCACCTGTAGTAAGTGATTATCCCAGCTCTCTTTTGAAATTTGTATAGCTAATTCTTGTTCCCAGTCTCTTCTAATTCCATCCCGCATGGGTTTTCTCCGGGTGCTCTGCTTTTCTCCCATATTTCAAATACACGCAGGTTTGTAGGTTAATTGGCTTCTGTAAATTGTCCCTAGTTTGTAGGATAGAACTAGTATATGGGTGATCGCTGGTCAATGTGGACTTGGTGGGTCCAAGTATCCATGGAACTTGCTTCCAAATTGTATCTCTAAACTAAACTAAAAAGTACAGGGACATCAGATCAATGTCAGATTAGAATAAGCTCCTCACTACCCCAACACGTAAGCAATTTTCAACACCTAACTTCAATTTAACTTCCATTTAGTCATACGTCACTGGCAAAGTTCAACGATTCTTTAAATTGAAAACAGTTAGATAAAAACACAAATACATTTGTTCAGAATTAGCCCCTAACATTGGTGCAAAATAATACCATACCCCAGGGAGTTAAAATAATAATGACCGCTGAAGCTTAAAGCAAAATAAATCTACTAACGAAAAATAAAACCTCCCTCTGTGTTTCATATTCATCCCGCAGACAGAAAATCACAGAAACCTATTCTTGGGATAGTCGAATGCACAGGGAGGAATTAATGAAGAGTAAAGACATGAAGATCACTGTCTCAAAGCACAATTGCAGCATGTTGAATACTGAAATAGTGCAACCAGTATACAAGTTGTACCGCAGTGATCATAATGTGCTGCTTGGCCCAGAGTCTCAGTTCCAGCAATTGGGAGAAGCTAGGCCACACTGTTGATCTCGGAGCTGGGAATAAACCATCGACCCTGCCCTGGGGAAAAGTCGGAGACTCTGCTGGGGGTTCGGGGATCGTTAGTAAAGAATTGGAGTCACAACTGCTGTTGGAAGGGATATTTGGGTAGGCAGCATGGTGGTGCATTGGTAGAGTTGCTGCCTTACAGCATCAGACATCCAGGTTTGATCCTGACTATGGGTACTGTCTGTGCGTAGTTTACACATTCTCCCAGTGACTGAACGGGTTTCCTCCTACATTGCAAAGACATGCCTGTGTGGGTTTGTAGGTTAATTGGCTTCTGTAAATTGCGCCTTTGTGTGTAGGATAAGGGATGACACGGTGGCAGTGGGAGAGTTGCTGCCTTACAGTGCCAGGGAGCCAGGGTTGTTGCTGACTACGTATGTGTGGTGTTTGTACAAAGCTTGTATGTTCTCCCCATGACCGCGTGGGTTTTCTCCAGGTGCTCTTGTTACCTCACACACTCCAAGGACATACGTCGGTTAATTGGCTTTGGTACATAGTGGATAACCACACATTCCTCCCCACCCCATCATCTCTCTCCCCCACATCTCTGTCTCCCCATTATCTCTCTTCCCCACATCTCTGTCTCCCCCATTATCTCTCTTCCCCACATCTCCCCCCAACACATCTCTCCCCCATTATCTCTCTTCCCCACATCTCCCCCCACATCTCGCTCTCCTCCACAATGCTCTCTCCCCCACATTCTCCCAACATCTCTCTCTCCCCCAGATTCTCCCCACATCTGTCTCTCCCCCACATTCTCCCCCACATCTCTGTCTCCCCATAATCTCTCTCCCCCGCATCTTTCCCGTCTCCCAAACCTTTGTCCACTCATTTCAATGATCAGATAAAAATAAAACCCACCAAAGATGAGAAGAATTCACCAGAGGAACTCCACCTTGGAGTTATTCAAATGCCATTTGGAAGATTGCTGCAGTAAGTTAAAAAACAAACTCCTTGATTGGAGACGGTACGCACAAAATACTGGAGTGACTCAGCGGGACAGGCAGCATCTCTGGAGAGAAGAAATGGGTGACATTTCGGGTCAAGACCCTTCTTCAGACTGATTGGAGAAATTAGTCATGTTTCCTGGACAAAAAGGAAATTCAAAATATATTTTCCGGAGTTTGTGTGTCTTTTGTTCTTATCTGCCTAAGGTGTTTTTGTTTTGGTTAAACAAATTAAAATCCAGTTGGCCATTTATTTAAATTGAATTCCTGCTATGTTTTGTGTCATTAATTAAGTTCTCATCAAACAATTACCTCAGCAATGCGTATGGTGTTGAAGAATTTGTTGCTGTTAATATAGCTGCACTTTTTAAATTTCCACAGCAATCTTGTGAATAATTATTTTCTGAGCTCAAGTTGCTGGGTGGTTACACATTGATGCTCTCAGAGTAAATCACATTTATGACCATTTCCAGTTTAAACCATGCCAATTATATTTGTCCAGGCTCGTTCAGATGTGAGTTATTCAGGCATCACCGATGAGAATTCAGGGAGGAACACGATGGTTTCATTCTCTGTGCTATGTTCCATTTGCAGCATCTCGGAGGAATTTGGTCTCGATGGCTTCCTGATGTCAGTGGGCTCCCAGGAGAATGTTTCACCAATCTTGCAGCATTGGGCTACTTGCATGCAAGATAGAACCTGTATCATTCTCCATTTATCGCACTGCATGACTGCCATTCCTCAACACATCTGATCACCCACACCACCAACCTCCTCCAATCTGCATTATTCCCCCCTCCACCCACCCTGCTTCTTATTCTACCACTTTGGACATCCCAACCTGATGCTGACCTTCCCACTCCACCTCTCTTGATGATAGCTATGATTCTCATTCCTCTCAATGCCTTTGGCCAGGTGCCACAAAGCTTCCCTAAAACTTTCCGATTAGTCTTCCCAATATTTCCTTCGTCTTGAACTGTACAAAATTGAGATGTGGGCCAACAGGATAAGAGGAGAGGATGGACACAAAATGCTGGAGTATCTCAGCGGGACAGGCAGCATCTCTGGTTAGAAGGAATGGGGCATTTCAGGTCGAGAACCTTCTTCAGTGCAGAGTTAGTTTATAGCCCAAAGGGGTCACAGTCTTAAAATAAAGGGTTGGCCACACCCCAGTCACATCCCAGTCACTTCCTCTTCTCCCCTCCTTTATCAGGCAATAGATACAGGTGTGAAAACGCATACCTCCAGTTTCAGGGACAGATTCTTCCCAACTTTATCCGGCAACTGAACCATCTAGTCACTAACTAGAGAGCGGCCATCTACCTCACTAGAGACCTTCAGACAGGAATGGGCGATTGTTCCACTCATGCTTCTACTTATTTCCTTGTAATTCCTGTCCACTTCTGCCAGACAGTCACCAATTCCCAGCCTCCATGGGTGACCCAAGACCACTTCTTCTCCTACCCCATGTGCGTCTGTGCACCACCACCAACTGCCTCTCCCCACCCACCCAGCCCACTTGGCCTGCCCACCTCCTCCCCTCACTGGAGGCCTGATGGGACATGTAGCTGGCCTCTTGAGCTATATCTTGGGAAAAGTGTGCTAGGAAGCACATTTGCAACCATGACAACATTTAACATTTGGTTGGAATGGAACACATGTGACAAGGCACCGTGAAATTCTTTGCTTGCAAGGTATGTAGATAATCGCCACATAAACGGCGCTGCAAAGTTGCAAAGTACCCCTGCCGGTTCCTCTTTTGTTCTCCCCCACCCTCGTCCTGGTGACCCCCCCATGCTGGATCCTCCATTGTTCTCCCCCCACCCCCACCCTCCTCCTGGTGGTCCCCCCATGCCTGCTCCTCCATTGCTCCATTGACAAACAGTGACTGTGGTCTTGCACTGGGACAATAACCAAAATGGTTTCTTTCCGACATATGTGTGCTCCACAGTAAATTCTTTGTGAGCATGCACACCAAATGCATTTACTCATGCAAGCAGAGGACTTTTTGTAGATATGCAGTGGTTTGGGTACTTTGGAATTGGCAGGCTTCTGTGCAAAAGGTCAAGCTTAGCTGAAGTGACAAAGGGACACCAGGTACAAGAGGCTCATGTAATTAAATGTAATTAAATGTTGCCATCAAGTCTTTTTTGTATACATTGTTTGTAAGTAAGCAGAGTAAGTGCCTCTTAATGTGATCTCATCATATGTGTAAGAAGTGATTGGCATGTAGGGATGGCCCTCCCATTGCATCTTCGTGCCTTTAGTGTCCCAGCATCCGTTTAGGGGTATAAAAGTGTAGGTGATTCGTTTGGCCGTGCCGCATGTCTCTTTCTTCTGTTCTGTTTACGTGAGGCAGGTGAGGGCTCGAGTGAGTGGATCCAAGTCCGGCTCCGTGGTACCGTTTACAAATAAAGAAGAGTTTGGACTCCAGTGTTTGTTTCAGTGACAATTAGATCTAATTACTGATGATTCATTAAATAATGTTTCGTGCGCTGAAGCACTGAGTTTTACAAAGGAAAGGACTTTTAATTCATTGCAAAAAAGCCAGTTTCCAATTTGACTTGAATCAGACTTTTTAAAGTGGGTCAAATTAGCATAATTCATTCATCCGTATTCCAATAAGGTTATCAGCCGCACCAGATCTGTTTAAATAATAGGATTTTAAGCTTTTGAAAATAAATTACAGATGAAAAAAATGGAAATGATTGTCCATAAATCTTCATGTTGAGTATTACAAAGTAGAATTGGCAAAGATATGAAGCAACAAGGTACCTTTTATCTTTCATAATATTTTTAATTAAAATTGAAACCCCACGAAATTGATTACCTATTATTTTATTCTTTAATCTAATTATTCTATGTGTACATGGTATTGAAAATCATGACCCATATGAACTTTGCTTTTAAATTTTGCTATAATCTTGCCAGTGTCAGGCTTTCAAATCACCTCACCGTAATATCTGTAACCATGATATATGTGTAGGGCGCAAATGTCAATTATTTTTCTTTTGTTTTTTTTTAAAGTTACTGCATTTTCAGAGCCTCCAGCCCTTAGTAGAAGAATATTTCAGATTCCTCAGCGATTCCTACTCCCTCTGTTCCCTGCTGAATACCTTGCCCATCTGGAAGATTTGTTTTCAGCTGCAGTCTATGGGATACCATAGGCAACAAATGGGCTGAGTACTAATAAAAGGTGTTGTGGATAGAAGCAGTTATGAGCTCTCAAGTGTTCATGACCTTGAACAGTGAGAATCAACAAATCACAATTGAAACTGAATTAATGCAAAATAACCATATAACCATATAACAATTACAGCACGGAAACAGGCCATCTCGGCCCTACAAGTCCGTGCCGAACAACCTTTTTCCCTTAGTCCCACCTGCCTGCACTCATACCATAACCCTCCATTCCCTTCTCATCCATATGCCTATCCAATTTATTTTTAAATGAAACCAACGAACCTGCCGCCATCACTTCCACTGGAAGCTCATTCCACACCGCTACCACTCTCTGAGTAAAGAAGTACCCCCTCATGTTACCCCTAAACTTCTGTCCCTTAATTCTGAAGTCATGCCCTCTTGTTTGAATCGTCCCTATTCTCAAAGGGAAAAGCTTGATCACGTCAACTATGTCTATCCCTCTCATCATTTTAAAGACCTCTATCAAGTCCCCCCTTAACCTTCTGCGCTCCAGAGAATAAAGACCTAACTTATTCAACCTATCTCTGTAATTTAGTTGTTGAAACCCAGGCAACATTCTAGTAAATCTCCTCTGTACTCTCTCTATTTTGTTGACACCCTTCCTATAATTGGGCGACCAAAATTGTACACCATACTCCAGTTTTGGTCTCACCAATGCCTTGTACAATTTTAACATTACATCCCAGCTTCTATACTCAATGCTCTGATTTATAAAGGCTAGCATACCAAAAGCTTTCTTTACCACCCTATCTATATGAGATTCCACCTTCAAGGAACTATGCACGGTTATTCCCAGATCCCTCTGTTCAACTGTATTCTTCAATTCCCTACCATTTATCATGTACGTCCTATTTTGATTTGTCCTGCCAAGGTGTAACACCTCACATTTATCAGCATTAAACTCCATCTGCCATCTTTCAGCCCATTTTTCCAAATGGCCTAAATCACTCTGTAGACTTTGGAAATGCTCTTCATTATCCACAACACCCCCTATCTTGGTATCATCTGCATACTTACTAATCCAATTTACCACCCCTTCATCCAGATCATTGATGTACATGACAAACAACAAAGGACATTGACTACCTCCTATGGCAGCTTGTTCCATACACCCCACCACCCTGTGTGTGAAAATGTTACCCCTCAGATTCTTATTAAATATTTTCCCCTTCACCTTAAACCTAAGAGGTTGTGATTTTAACACCAGTGACATGGCTCAATGTTGGTCCTCTCCTACCATGGCAACCATCTAAGACTTTAATATGTGAGTGGACAGAGCTAAATAACTGGATGGCAGAGTTAAATCCATCACTGCTAGTCTGTGATAGAGGCAATGCACATAATTGTCAGTCCAATTGCACTGATTACATTCAACGCCCCTAAGTATGACCAAAACAATGGTTTGTTCAGCTGCAACACAACATCCCAACTCCAATAATGCTTCAGTCTATGAAGACAAGCTTGCTAAATTACTTTTTCAATACCCTACCCACCTGTGATTCCACTGTCAGGAAGCTATGGTCTTGCACCCAATGTTAATGAGTTGATAAGTTCTTGGAGCAGAATTAGCTCATATAGCCCATGTCTACTCATGGCTGATCTATCTTTCCCACTCAACCCCATTCTCCTGCCTTCTCTCCATAACCCCTGACACCTTACTAATCAAGAATCTGTCAAGTTCTGCCTTAAAAATATCCATTAGCTTGGCCTCCACAGCCATCCGTGGCAATTAATTCCACAGATTCACCACCCTCTGACTAAATAAATTCCTCCTCATCTCCTTTCTAAATGTACATCCTTTTATTCTGAGGCTATGGCCTAGACTTTCCTACTAGTGGAAACATCCTCTCCACATTCAGTCTATCTAGGCCTTTCACTATGTTGTAAGTTTCAATGAGGTCTCCCCTTATCCTTCTAAACTCCAGTAGGTGCAGGTCCAGTGTTGTTAAACGCTCATCATATGTTAACCCAATGATTCCTGGGATCTTTCTTCTAAACCTCCTCTGGCCCTTATCCAACACCAACACATCCTTTCTTAGATATGGGGCCCAAAACAGCTCACAATACTCCAAATGTAGTCTGATGCCTTATAGAGCCTCTGAGTAGTCAAACAATTGCACTGAAGCCTTTTTCACTGTCATAGTTTTCTATAGTATTCTGTGCTTTCTTTATATGTCACTGACTATAGTTGGTTCAAACACCATTATTCTATTCCCATGAGGGTTCAGTGGTCACCAACTCTATGTTTCAAAACAATTTAGGGAATAAATATATCTCTTTATAGCAAATTACTGCTAAAATCTTTCTCAAATGTAATTTGGTTCCCATATGCAAAGCATAAAATATAAATTTCTTGGATAACTATTTTAGAAATTGATTATATTAACTTCTATGACATTTCTCCATATTCCAGCTTTAAAGATGAAAGATTATTCATTTGGAATTTTCCCTTTGAAATTGGGGAGAAAATGAAGATCATTTTCCTTCCACTGTTTACGGAAGGCTAATGGGCCTGTCCCACTCGGGTGATTTTTCAACGGATTGCTGGCGACTGTCGAGTTGCCGCCAGTCGCCTGAAAAACCGGGAACTGGAACGGCGACTGTCAGAGTGGAACACACACAAATAAACACATCGCAAAGGCGGGGAACAAGGCAAGCGGGGGAGCGCTGCCTAAACATTTCCCATGGTGCAAAGCCAAGGAGATACAGACACACACCGCGATGAACAGGAAAGTTGGTGCTGTAATTAAGACAACTAAAGCACAGAGTATGGTAAGTCCTTTAAAAAAAGGGGAGGGGGGAGAGGAGGGAGAAGGAGTGGAAACAACTTTTAAGAAGCCAGAGATGCACAGCTGTGAAGTTCAGTGGACATTTAACATTACCCATCGGTTCCTTGGTTCTGAAAACTACTGCTTACCTTTTTCCCCTCAATGAGCCAATGAAATGCACTGGTCAGCACCGGCTCCAACCTATGAGAACCTACAAGAACCTTCGACCTTCTGGTGACCCATCTACGGCTCGAGAATTCTCGCTAATCTCCATGGCGACTTCATTATAGTCAACGCTAATTTTCAACATAATGAGGCCGCAACTAGTTCCCAAATTGTGGGAACTCCTCATGACCATGAAGGTGACTCTCCGGCAACCACCCGTGAACATGTGGTGACCATATGGCCATTGCAAAGTCTCCTCTGCAGTCACCTAAAAAGTCGCCTTAGTGGGAAAGGCCCATTAGTTTTCCTTTTTGGTTTTAGAAATACAGGCCCTTCACCCACCGAGACCAGCAGACCAGTGATCCCCGTACACTAGCACTATCCCACACACTTAGGGACAATTTACAATTCTTACCAAAGCCAATTAATCTACAAACCTGTATGTCTTTGGAATGTGGGAGGGAAACGGAGCTCCTGGAGAAAACCAATGAAGGTCACAGGGAAAACGTACAAACTCCGTACAGACAGCACCCGTAGGCAGGATTGAATTCGGGCCTCTGGCGCTGTAAGGCAGCAACTCTACCGCTGTGCATTATTAGCACATGTACTTTTCCATAGGAAATAGCTCAAGCAAGAGTTAAGGGAAAACTGAATAAATATCTCAAGCAGAGGAAGATAAACAATATGGATTATAAAGTGGCAGATGAGAGCGGAGAATAGTGATGGCGGTGTAGATTTTGGGATTAGCATAAGGAAAGTAATAACATAATTGATGGAAGAAATATTTACAAATTGCTCTACAAGAGTCTGTTCTACTTATGTCCTACTGCATTGGTTTGCAAATACACTTTGCTACAACTGTGAAATAAACCCCAAGCCACAAAGTGGCATCAAAAATAATCCATTGGCTTTATTTGTATTATAACAAAACTTGTTATAGTGGAGGAAGGAAATCATATGCTAGAGAATCAATGTATAACCAATGTCGGTCTCACAGGACTATGCTTGGTTTCAGTTTTTATATTTAAGAGTTAATAAAATTTGATGCCGACAAAATTAAAATATTCTGAGTGGATCTTTCTTACTTTCTCTCTGTGCCTTTGACTGGGACAGTGTAGAAGAGATTGATTGAATTGTCTGGATTGATTGAAAGATACAGCATGCAAACAAGCTCTTTGGCCTACTGAGTGCTCATTGACCATCGAGTCCAGATTGACCTGTTCACACTAGTTCTACATTATCCCTCTTTGACATCCACTCCCTGCACACTAGGGACAATTTGCAGAGGCCAATTAACCTACAAACCCACACGTCTTTGGGATGTGGTAGAAAACCGGAGCACCCGGAGGAAACCTACACGGTCACAAGCAGAACGTACAAACTCCACACAGACGGCACTCGAGGTCAGGATCGAACCTGGGTCTCTGACCCTGGGAGGCAACACCTCTACCGGCTATGCGACTGTGCGTCATGTGGCACTGTTATGTGATGAAACAAAGCCCACAAAGAAGTTTGTTAGTCATTTCATTCTAAAGTTGCAGATCTTGCATCCATCGCTCATCACAGAGTGAAGAAATATAAATAGGATCAAAAATAGCATCGCTGAATATCGGTATTAAAATATAAATACTCGAAGCTTCACATACAATACTGTGTAAGCATTCCTCTTTGTTAACTGAATGATTATCTGTGAATTTCAAATATCAACTAAACTTTCACTGATTTTTATTGTAGACTATTTCTGACAGATTGAATATTTGTGTCTGCACGATTTTGTTCTATCATTTACTATATTACAAATTGTTCATTTCTATTGCTAATTAATTGTTAAGTACAGCACCATTTTTCAAATACCAACCAAATGTTTTGCTTTATTTGATTTGCAAATGTCTGATCCAAGAATATTAATAAAAAATAATCAAATTATCTGTGTTTTTTGATTTGCTGCGAGGAAGAGTGTTTAACATTGACCTCAATTTGGCTAATTAGACAAAGAGCAGGAGGAAGAAAATCAGGGATAGGTTAATGTCTTAACAAAGGGAATAAGGTTAAGACATTGTGTTCAAAAGGGAACTGCAGATGCTGGAATATCGAAGGTACACAAAATTGCTGGGGAAACTCAGCGGGTGCAGCAGCATCTATGGAGCGAAGGAAATAGGCGACGTTTCGGGCCGAAACCCTTCTTCAGACTGATGGGGGGTGGGGGGGGGAGAAAGAAGGAAAAGGGGAGGAGGAGGAGGAGCCCGAGGGCGGGCGGATGGGAGGGTGGGAGGAGACAGCTAGAGGGTTAAGGAAGAGGAGGAGACAGCAAGGGCTAGCAAAATTGGGAGAATTCAATGTTAATGCCATACGGACGCAAGGTCCCTAGACGGAATATGAGGTGCTGTTCCTCCAATTTCCGCTGTTGCTCACTCTGGCAATGGAGGAAACCCAGGACAGAGAGGTCAGATTGGGAATGGGAGGGGGAGTTGAAGTGCTGAGCCACCGGGAGTTCAGGTAGATTATTGCGGACTGAGCGGAGGTGTTCGGCGAAACGATCGCCCAACCTACGCTTGGTCTCCCCGATGTAAATCAGCTACCGTCGTCTCCGCCTCACAGCGCACTTCCATGGGAAGGAGTCCTCGCCCCCCAATGATGACCCCTTTTCCCGTCTCCAACGCACCCCCTCCTCGTGGAACCCCCCTCATAAAGTCCCGGCTCTGGAACTCTTTATTCAGAACTGCCGCCGCGACGTCAACCGCCTCAACTTCTCCACTCCCCTGTTTCACTCTAATCTTTCCCCCTCTGAACGCACTGCCAACCCAGATTGGGTCATCATACCAGCCGACAAGGGAGGTGCCGTGGTAGTCTTGCGCGTCGATCTCTACAAAGCTGAGGCCACGCGCCAACTCTCGGACACCTCCTCCTACTTACCCTTGGACCATGACCCCACTGACGAGCACCAGGCCACCATTTCTAGCACCATCACCGACTTCATCAATTCCCACGCCCTGCCCGACCAAGCTTCCAACCTCATCGTTCCCCAGCCCCGCACGGCCCGTTTTTACCTTCTCCCCAAAATCCACAAACCCGGCTCTCCCGGCAGACCCATTGTCTCTGCGTGTTCGTGCCCCACCGAACTCATCTCCACATACCTTGACTCCATCCTATCCCCCTTGGTCAAATCCCTCCCCACCTATGTTCTAGACACCTCAGACACTCTCCGCCGCCTCCACGCATTCCACTCTCTGGGCCCTCACCCCCTCATCTTCACCATGGATGTCCGGTCACTCTACACCTCCATCCCCCACCAGGATGGCCTCGGAGCCCTCCGGTTCTTCCTCGACCAGAGGAGCAACCTATACCCAGCCACTGACACTCTCCTCCGCTTAGCGGAGTTGGTCCTCACCCTCAACAACTTTACATTTGACTCCTCCCATTTCCTCCAAACACAAGGCGTAGCTATGGGCACGCGCATGGGCCCCAGCTACGCCTGCCTCTTTGTCGGGTACGTTGAACAATCCTTGTTCGAAGCGTACCAGGGCCCCATCCCCGACCTCTACCTCCGTTACATTGACGACTGCTTTGGGGCCACCTCCTGCACCTACACACAACTGACTGACTTCATCCACTTCACCACCAACTTCCATCCGGCACTCCAATACACCTGGACGATTTCCGACACTTCCCTACCATTCCTTGACCTCACCATCTCCATCGCAGGGGACAGACTCCTGACCGACATACATTACAAACCCACAGACTCACATGGCTATCTGGACTACACGTCTTCCCACCCTGCCCCCTGTAAAGACTCCATCCCCTCTCCCAATTCCTCCGCCTACGCCGCATCTGTTTCCAGGATGAGACATTCCATACCAGGGCATCGGAGATGTCCTCGTTCTTCAGGGAACGGGGATTCCCCTCCGCCACCATAGATGAGGCTCACACCAGGGTCTCATCCATACCCCGTAACACTGCTCTCTCTCCCCATCCCCGCACTCGCAACAAGGGCAGAGTCCCTCTGGTCCTCACCTTTCACCCCACCAGCCGGCAAATACAACACATAATCCTCCGCCATTTCCACCACCTCCAACGTGACCCCACCACTCGCCACATCTTCCCATCTCCCCATATGTCTGCCTTCCGCAAAGACCGCTCCCTCCGCAACTCCCTCGTCAATTCTTCCCTTCCCTCCCGCACCACCCCCTCCCCGGGCACTTTCCGTTGCAACCGCAAGAAATGCAACACCTGTCCCTTCACCTCCCCCCTCGACTCCATTCAAGGACCCAAGCAGTCGTTCCAGGTGCGACAAAGGTTCACCTGCATCTCCTCCAACCTCATCTACTGCATCCGCTGCTCTAGATGTCAGCTGATTTACATCGGGGAGACCAAGCGTAGGTTGGGCGATCGTTTCGCCGAACACCTCCGCTCAGTCCGCAATAACCTACCTGAACTCCCGGTGGCTCAGCACTTCAACTCCCCCTCCCATTCCCAATCTGACCTCTCTGTCCTGGGTCTCCTCCATTGCCAGAGTGAGCAACAGCGGAAATTGGAGGAACAGCACCTCATATTCCGTCCAGGGACCTTGCGTCCGTATGGCATTAACATTGAATTCTCCCAATTTTGCTAGCCCTTGCTGTCTCCTCCCCTTCCTTAACCCTCTAGCTGTCTCCTCCCACCCTCCCATCCGCCCGCCCTCGGGATCCTCCTCCTCCTCCCCTTTTCCTTCTCTCTCCCCCCCCCACCCCCCATCAGTCTGAAGAAGGGGTTCGGCCCGAAACGTCGCCTATTTCCTTCGCTCCATAGATGCTGCTGCACCCGCTGAGTTTCCCCAGCAATTTTGTGTACATTAGACATTAACCTATCCCTGAAGGTTCTTGACTTTTTCCCACAGTGGAAATCCAGTCTATCACAGGCTCGTCACTTCTTTCCATTCAATCCAACTTCACGGAGCATGCCATCGGGAATGCTGGAAGTATTGTCATGGATGTCTACTATCCTGGCTATTTACCTTTTTTCTCTTATACTTACTGGGAGACGAAACAGGACTTAAAAACCTAGAGGTTGAGACTTGAGAACAGGTTCTTTCACACTGTATCTGACTCATGAATCAATCAACCCTTTCATAGCCCATTTCCGGAGATATTGTAACATTCTCTTAATTCTTTAATTGGATAGCCCGTTATTGTACTTTAATATTCTTTTGTGCATATGTCAGTTTCTGCATTACAATCATGCATCATTCTACTTTTTTACACATCTTTTTTCCCATTGTTTTTACGATCACTGCGTGCACACAGTTTACTGTGTGAGCTGCGCATGAACAAGGAATTTCATTGCACCTTAATGCATATGATTAGAGCCAGGATTTTGCCATGAATGCCAAGCCTTCTCATGCCTTTTTTGATGATTTCACCAGGATAATGCCTTTTTCACGATCAAGTGCCTAATCAGCCTCCTTTTTGCCGTTTTGCTAAATGGTTGTGCTATTGTCTCTAGTTGTACCGTGATTACAATGATGTTTTCTATGTTAAAACGTTTATATTAATGTGTTAACATAGAACAACTTACAAGAAAACTTCCACCACCGGGGCGAAACCTGGGGCGCCACCGTTGGTCGTTCATTCGTTCGTGCCGCTGCCCGTTGGTTCAGTTTTCTCCAAGATCTATTTAAGAAAGAACTGCTGATGCTGGAAAAAATGAAGGTCGACAATAAATGCTGGAAAACTCAGCAGGTAAGGCTCATTGGAGAGAAGAAATTGGCATCATTTCGGGTCGAGACCCTTCTTCAGACTGATGTGGAGGGGGGGGGGGGCAGGAAAAAGAAAGGAAGAGGCGGAGACAGTAGGACTAGAAGGAAGGCTGGGAAGGGGGAGGGGGAGGATGGAGAAGACAAGGGCTATCTAAAACTAGAGAAGTCAATGTTGATACCGCTGGGGTGTAGACTACCCAAGTGAAATACCCAAGCTTGTCTCCCCACCACATTTACTGCTGGCTCCAGTCGCAAATCTGTGTTTTCGAGTGATTTGCACAAAGCATTCATTGATGCTGGAATTCCACTGTGGAAATTGGAAAACAAATCTCTCAGAGGTTTTTTGGAGAAATACACAGAGGAACATATACCAAGCGAGTCATCATTAAAGAAACATTATGTTGACAGCAACTGATATTAAACTAAAGATAGACATAAAATGCTGGAGTAACTCAACAGGACAGGCAGCAACTCCAACGAGAAGGAATGGGTGACATTTCGGGTTGAGACTTCTTCAGACTCTCGACCTGAACCATCACTGACTGTCCGGCAGAGTAGACCTGATGGGCTGAACAACCTAATTCTGCTCCTATAACATGTACATCAACTCTTTGAAATGTCCTGAGACTGTGAAAGATGCCATATGCAAGGAAAAGTTGGATTTCATTGTAAGTTGCAACTGCAAATTCCAATTTCTGATAAGCTCACTGATATAACCATATAACCATATAACAATTACAGCACGGAAACAGGCCATCTCGGCCCTTCTAGTCCGTGCCGAACACTTATTCTCCCCTAGTCCCATCTACCTACACTCAGACCATAACCCTCAATTCCTTTCCCGTCCAATTTATTTTTAAATGATAAAATCAAACCTGCCTCCATCCTCCACTGGTAGCCCATTCCACACAGCTACCACTCTCTTTGAGTAAAGAAGTTCCCCCTCATGTTACCCCTAAACTTCTGCCCCTTCATTCTCAAGTCATGTCCTCTTGTTTGAATCTTCCCTACTCTCAATGGGAAAAGCTTGTCCACATAAACTCTGTCTATCCCTCTCATCATTTTAAAGACCTCTATCAAGTCCCGCCTTAACCTTCTGTGCTCCAAAGAATAAAGACCTAACTTGTTCAACCTTTCTCTGTAACTTAGTTGCTGAAACCCAGGCAACATTCTAGTAAATCTCCTCTGTACTCTCTCTATTTTGTTGACATCCTTCCTATAATTCGGGGCGGGGCGGCAGATGGCACAATGGGCTAAGTGTTCTGCTGGCGACCGGAAGGTAGCCGGTTCGAATCCCGCTTGGAGTGCATACTGTCGTTGTGTCCTTGGGCAATACACTTCACCCACCTTTGCCTGTGTGTGAATGTGTGTGAGTGATTGGTGGTGGTCGGAGGGGCCGTAGGTGCAGATTAGCAGCCACGCTTCCGTCAGTCTGCCCCAGGGCAGCTGTGGCTACAGAAGTAGCTTACCACCACCGAGTGTGACTGAGGAGTGAATGAATAATGCGATGTAAAGCGCCTTGAGTATCTAGAAAGGCGCTATATAATTCCCATCCATTATTATTATTATTGTTATAATTATGCGACCAAAATTGTACACCGTACTCCAGAATTGGCCTCATCAATGCATTGTATAATTTTAACAATACATCTCAACTTCTATACTCAATGCTCTGATTTATAAAGGCCAGCACACCAAAAGCTTTCTTTACCACCCTATCTACCTGGAATCACCGTATTCCACCTTCAGGGAACTGGTGGTGAAGGAATGTAGAGGGACCTCAAAGTGAAGCCCACTTCAGAACCTTAAGTGACAATTTGATTTACTGACTTTACGAAGTAAGAATAGATAATGTGTACTAAATTGAATGAGATAACTATCACACTGAGTTAACTACACATTTATAGGAACATCAATCATAAGAGATTAACAATCTTACTGGAAATGACGTGGAAAGAGTTTGTGATGTTTACAACACATCAGGAGGTTCATGTCTGGATTCAGCGATAAAAATAAAATGTTGACAGTCACTTATTGTAGTTAGTGCTTATTTAGAACGAAAAGTTAAACCAACAACAATTCAACCACAAAATAGAGTAGGTACAAGGCAAAATTTATCACGTGAGGTTGGTAGCATCCATAATGGTTGTCATTTAAGAGTATCACTTGGATATCACTGTCTAAAATAAAGCAAATTATTTATTTTTTTCTTACATCAAGCTGTACCTCTTTTTATTCCTTTCATTTGCTTTGGTAAAGCCACACCAAGAAAAGTTGTCTGCTGAGGTTAAACAGTTAGACATAAAAAGACCCAAGTGCTGGAGTAACTTGGTGCGTCAGGCAGCATCTCTAGAGAACATGGAGAGCTGACCATTTAGGTCGGGACCTTCAGACTGATTCACATATTCATGTTCTCTAGAGATGCTGCCTGCCTTGCTGAGTTACTGTAGATTAGTATATTTACTATATATATATCACCACACAGATTATGCTACACATTCCTTATGTAATCTTTCAAAACTCTTTAGATTCTGGAGTAGTTCCTGAGGATTGGCGGGTAGCACGTAACCCCACTTTTTAAGAAGGGAGGGAGAGAGAAAACGGGAAATTTCAGACCAGTTAGTCTAACATCGGTAGTGGGGAAACTGCTAGAGTCAGTCATTAAAGATGGGATAGCAGCACATTTGGAAAGTGGTGAAATCATTGGACAAAGTCAGCATGGATTTACAAAAGGTAAATCATGTCTGACGAATCTTATAGAATTTTTCGAGGGTGTAACTAGTAGCGTGGATAGGGGAGAACCAGTGGATGTGGTGTATCTGGACTTCCAGAAGGCTTTCGACAAGGTCCCACATAAGAGATTAGTATACAAACTTAAAGCACACGGCATTGGGGGTTCAGTATTGATGTGGATAGAGAACTGGCTGACAAACAGGAAGCAAAGATTAAATTAAATTAAATTTCTTTATTTATATAGCACATTTTTAGTCAACTTGCATTGACCCCAAAGTGCTTCACATAATTACATCCACACACACAGGCAAAGGTGGGTGAAGTGTCTTGCCCAAGGACACAACGACAGTATGCACTCCAAGCGGGATTCGAACCAGCTACCTTCCGGTTGCCAGCCGAACACTTAGCCCATTGTGCCATCTGTTGTCCTGTTATTAGGAGTAAACGGATCCTTTTCACAATGGCGGGCAGTGACTAGTGGGGTACCGCAAGGCTCAGTGCTGGGACCCCAGCTATTTACAATATATATTAATGATCTGGATGAGGGAATTTAAGGCAATATCTCCAAGTTTGCGGATGACACTAAGGTGGGGGGCAGTGTTAGCTGTGAGGAGGATGCTAGGAGACTGCAAGATGACTTGGATAGGCTGGGTGAGTGGGCAAATGTTTGGCAGATGCAGTATAATGTGGATAAATGTAAGGTTATCCATTTTGGTGGCAAAAACAGGAAAGCAGACTTTTATCTAAATGGTGGCCGACTAGGAAAAGGGGAGATGCAGCGAGACCTGGGTGTCATGGTACACCAGTCATTGAAAGTAGGCATGCAGGTGCAGCAGGCGAATGGTATGTTAGCTTTCATAGTGTGAGATTCAAAATCAATCACAAACTCTTCAGAGACAAAATCAAAGAAACAAGTTTTCCTTTATTACATTTCTGCGCAGAAAAGGGTGTCCCTCCTCTATCATCCTCTAGAAACACACAAAAATGGAGGTTGTATCTATCTTTTATACCTTTCTTCACTATGGTCACTCCCTCATGTCTCCCCATCGAGCTTCGTCCAATCATAACATAAAGCCCACATTCCCACGAGAACGTCCAGAAACGTCTCGGAACATCTCCTGACGTCAAAGGCTTCTGCTGGAGTTTTTATCTGTTACTTCTTTATCTAGAAGTTCCCTCTGTCCTGTATATTGTTACTTTCTTCTACCAGCAGTCTGGCTTCTGCTGACACCTTATTTCTTTCTAAGTTATATTTTTCAGAGTTCTAGTATAAATCAACCATCCCTATTAACCCTTCTCTCACAATCCACCATTTTTCTTTATGCTACGCAACTCTTGATTTATACTATATCTTCCTTTTCTAGTGCTAGCAGCAGATTCTTCGCCTCCCTATCCTCCTCTCGCTAGTCATACTGTGTTCTGAAGGCCATCATGACGGTGCTGTTCTTTGTCAGGGCTGTCTCTATCAATCGCTGAACCAGACCCCGTGCGCAGGGAATGATACAACATCTGAATAGGCACAAAGTCAATGGTTCCTTCCCTTCACGCACAGTCCATGGGCTGATATTGTCCGGTGGGGGCCTCCACAGGACCCTTAAATCGGCTTGCGTGTGTCCACCCTTTTTCTTTTTGTTCGTACTGCTGTCTCAGTGATTAATAACACAAGGTAGGGTCCAGTCCACCTAGGTTACAGCTTTTCTTCCTTCCATGATTTTACAAGGTCCCAGTTCTCTGCTTTCACAGAATGGAGTGGCAAGTCGAGATCGGGACTCTGTGACAGCAGCCCCTTGGTTTTTAATTCTGTAATAGAACGAGATACTGCCAATAAATAGTTCCTTAAGAAAACATCACTACCCTCTATGGTGGGTATTCCTTCTCTCTTTCCCCAAATATCTAACTCGTTCAACCTTTCTCTTATAAATATGCCTACCAAAATTATACACCATACTCCACAATTGACCTCACCAATGCCTTGTACAATTTAACATTACAACCCAACTTCTATAAACAATGCTCTGATTTCAACTTCATTCCTCAATTCACAATCTTTTGCCATGTACGTCTAATTTGAATTGTCCTGCCAAGATGTATCACACTTATCAACATTAGATCCATCTGTCATGTTTCAACCCACTCTTTCAAATGACCTAAATCTCTCTGTACACTTTTAAAATCTACTTCATTATTCACAACACCATCTATCTTAGTATCATCTACATACTTCTTAATCTATCTTACCACACCAACATCCATATTATTGATTCACATGACAAACAACAGTGGACCCAGCACACATCCCCGAGGTACCCCTCTAGTCATTGACCTCCAACCTGACAAACATCCATCCACCATTACTCTCCCTCATTTCCCATACAGCCACTTTTTAATCCATCTTGCTATTCCTTACTAACCTCTTCTTAACCAACCTTATTTCCTTATTGAACCTTGTCAAAGGCCTTACTGAAGTTCACCACTTTAACCTCATCAATTTCCCTAATAACCTCTTTTTTTTAAGGAAAAAAATCAAGATTAGTCAAATATCACAATCACAAATCCATGCTAATTCTTCCTAATCCTACCCTATTTATCCAAATCCCTATAATATTGCCTTTAGTATCCTTTCCATTATTTCCCACCACTGATGTCAAACAACGTTCTTGTTAAAACTCTACTCTTCTTTGTCCTCTTGTTCACTTACCTCAGGGCTATTATCTATTCGTACCTGCAGGACAGCCCTCATGTAATTATTGAAATTGTACTAGGTATCTCAACCTTCTAAACGAACATCGGTCGGTGATTTAGAAAACTCATACATACACCTTGTCTTCAGGTTTAAAGGGTCCTTTCTCCTGGTCCATCTCCGGCAGCTTTTACTTTACCTGTTCATAAATAGACTTGTATATCATTATTAACTGTTTCATATACTTTAAAAAAAAAATCGATCTGTAACTGTTCCAAACTCGGTCCCCTGCAGGGACTTCTCCATTGTGCCACCCATGGCTGGTTAGTTTGCATGCAACATTTCTTCAGTGCCAATGGAAGAGCATTACACAAATGTTCCATTTATTCTTTTCATCAAATGAAAACAATCCGTTGTCAAAGTTGATTTCTGTAGGTTTACCAAACCTCTTAATTACCTTATTCATCAGAAACGACACTCTAGTGTTTATACCTAAATTGATTCAGACTTACCCTGGACATCTCTTCCAGATGCTGTTTCAGCTGCTTTGTCTGCATTTTAATTTAACTTCTTTGACATGTACTTTTTCCGTTTCACCATACAATTTTAACATATTTTCCGACATAGTCTGAACTATATCCTGCCTTTCCCAAGGTCATCATCTGCTGTCTTATATTCTGAAGTATTTCTCTCTCTCTCTCTTTACTTGTGGAACAAACCAACAAATTGTCCACATCAGCAAATACTTTCTAAGGGTATAACCATATAACCATATAACCATTACAGCACGGAAACAGGCCATCTCGATCCTTCTAGTCCGTACCGAACACGTATTCTCCCCTAGTCCCATATACCTGCGCTGAGACCATAACCCTCCATTCCTTTCCCGTCCATATAACTATCCAATTTATTTTTAAATGATAAAATCGAACCTACCTCCACCACCTTCACTGGAAGCTCATTCCACACAGCTACCACTCTCTGAGTAAAGAAGTTCCCCCTCAACTTTCAACTCTGCCTTTCCCATCTAATTTAAAAAACCTACCTCATCCTAGCCTTTCTTGACATCCTTCCTTAAATCCCTTCCTCTCTCTTGGGGACCCCAGTCCTGTTAGGGCTTATCATCTCCAGATTAATTTCACTCCTGATAGGACTTTTCGAGGAAAAGTTCCCCAAGACATGTATTATTGGCATGTAATTCTCTGGCCCCGCTTGGTTCCGTCATAGGACTCACTTGTGTCAGTTCATCACTTATTTCAGTCTTTTCAACCAGGGGCTTTGTTCATTGACATTGACCGCAGAGACCAACTGTTTACTGATTCTGCTTGACTTTAAGAAGAATGGCTTCCACCACAATAGTTCATAATATAATGTTCATCAACTGGTTGCCTTCTATTTCTTGCTCATTTTCAACTCTCCACCTTTTCATTCCCCTTTGTTCCTTGGGGTTCACCTTAAGTGGGTAACATTTGCTGAGGGGCCTGCATACCCTCGGTCATGACGGCATCCAACCAGAAGATGGCGCTGTGGCCTGTAGTCATGCTGCAGTGACGGCATCCAACCAGAAGATGGCGCTGTGGCCGGTAGTCAGGCTGCAGTAACAGCAGCTGACCTAACGGTGGCGCTGTTGCCGGGAAGTTTGTGAGCGGCGGCCATGTTTGTAGTCTATTTCCGGTCATTGTAACAATTTACATAGTGGTTCCCACCACTTCACCAATGGTGCCTTCAAATCTTCCATGGCCAACAATCGTCCCACGTTCTCCTCCTCCAAAGCCCTAATCCATTTAAAAAAAAAAACATTTTTTAGCCCTCTCAGTTCATGGGTGCTCCAAGGGATAATCTGTCGTCTCTTACTTCTGTTTTCTGTCTGTCTCTCTCTCTCTCTCTCTGTCTGTGTCTGTGTCTCTCTCTCTCTCTCTCTCTCTCTCTCTCTCTCTCTCTCTCTCTCTCTCTCTCTCTCTCTCTCTCTCTCTCTCTCTCTCTCTCTCTCTCTCTCTCTCTCTCTCTCTCTTTCTCAACGCTGAATAGATTCAGGACGACATGGCCCCTGCTTGGCCAGCCTTCATAAATGGGGCAGCAGCCCAACCCCACGGTGTGCTTGTGGCACTCCCTTACAACACATCATTGAAGCATGCCTTCAACAAAGACTCAAAGGAGGACTTGTCACCCTTCATACAGCAGATCAAGAGGCAACTGCTTGGCTAAAGGATTTTGCATTCGTTAAATAAATAAAATCTCTCTCTCTCCGTCTGGCTGTCTCCGTGTCTGTATCTCTCTCTCTCTCTGTATCTGGCTCTCTGTGTGTCTCTGTGTCTGTCTCTCTCTCTCACTCTCTGTCTGTGTTTCTCAACTTGTATGTCTACCATAAAACAACATAAAAGCTGGTCATGTTTCATCAATTAACTTATTTCCAGTTAACTTTACTGACAAGAAATCTAAAAGAACATCAAGAAACGATTTTTACAACTTCTCTTTTTCAGGTTACCAGGATACGAAGAGTTAATTGTTGCAGCTTGTTCGCAATCCCCTGCGGCCCAAACACAGTGGGAATTCCCACCTCCGCCATGGGGGCGTCTGTGTTCAATTTTACAACTTGCTCATTTTAACCATTTGTTCCAAACCGGTTTTCAAACAAATCACTTTGTTTCATTCTTACTTCAAATAGATTATTCAATTTATATTTTCTCCCTGCCTGCACTGTTGTCCCCGGCCTTTGCCGTCTTCTATCACATCCCCCTTTCGCGACCTCTGCCGTCTTCTTATCTGCTACTTTCGGGAGTAACTCCCTTATCATCCTGTCTCAGGAATTTTCCTGTCTCTCAGGAATTGATCTAACTGTTCTCGTCAGACCTAATGAATCTTCAAGGAGGCAAACTCCCTTCCCCCTCAGGGTCCTCTCCTAGGTACCTCCCTCGGGTCTAATTTCTATCGAACTTCTTATCTTCCCCTTCTGCCCTTTGACTCCCCGTCTTGTTGGCCGGGTGATCTTCGTCCACCCCGGCCCCTGTCTTCTCTTTCCCTTGGGTATTTTGGCCCCCTCCGGCTCTGCATTTTCCGTGGACATCTCCTGCCCATATGCAGCTCTGCATTTTCCGTGGACATCTCCTGCCCATATGCAGCTCTGCATTTTCCGTGGACATCTCCTGCCCATATGCAGCTCTGCATTTTCCGTGGACATCTCCTGCCCATATGCAGCTCTGCATTTTCCCCAACTGACTATACCTTATCATTGTTGGCTTCGCCAAACCCTGGGTATTTCCTGCCCTCCAGGGTCCAGCATTTGCCCCAATTGGGCAGAATGCGGGGATTTGGCCCACAGCCTTTTCCCCTCCCTTCTGGGTTTGCCTTGCAGCCCCCTGAATCCTTCAGGGCGTTAACCACAAGGTCTTTACAATCGCCCAGGAAGTACTTTATTAGTCATTGTTCCTACCTGGGTCTGTGCACAGAAATTGCTCGATTGACTTTTCGCGATTTCCAACCACTCCCACACTATCACTTGTTTCTCGTGTCTCTCTGTGTGGTCCTGGATACTACTGCTCAAACAGCTGGCGGCAAGCAAGGAGTCTGAGACTGCTGAACTCAGCAGGGTGCACCTTCCCTTCGTCCGTCTACTCCCGTCAGCTTGCTGGAGTAATTGATCCCGGAACCGAGCCCCCATCTGTGAGATTCAAAATCAATCACAAACTCTTCAGAGACAAAATCAAAGCAACACGTTTTCCTTTATTACATTTCTGCGCAGAAAAGGGTGTCCCTCCTCTATCACCCTCTAGAGACACACAAAAATGGAGGTTGTATCTATCTTTTATACCTTTCTTCACTATGGTCACTACCTCATGTCTCCCCATCGAGCTTCGTCCAATCATAACATAAAGCCCACATTCCCACGAGAACGTCCAGAAACGTCTCGGAACATCTCCTGACGTCAAAGGCTTCTGCTGGAGTTTTTATCTGTTACTTCTTTATCTAGAAGTTCCCTCTGTCCTGTATATTGTTACTTTCTTCTACCAGCAGTCTGGCTTCTGCTGACACCTTATTTCTTTCTAAGTTATATTTTTCAGAGTTCTAGTATAAATCAACCATCCCTATTAACACTTCTCTCACAATAGCAAAAGGATTTGAGTATAGGTGCAGGGAGGTTCTACTGCAGTTGTACAGGGTCTTGGTGAGACCACACCTGGAGTATTGCGTACAGTTTTGGTCTCCAAATCTGAGGAAGGACATTATTGCCATAGAGGGAGTGCAGAGAAGGTTCACCAGACTGATTCCTGGGATGTCAGGACTGTCTTATGAAGAAAGACTGGATAGACTTGGTTAATACTCTCTAGAATTTAGGATATTGAGAGGGAATCTTATAGAAACTTATAAAATTCTTAAGGGGTTGGACAGGCTAGATGCAGGAAGATTGCTCCCGATGTTGGGGAAGTCCAGGACAAGGGGTCACAGCTTAAGGATAAGGGGGAAATCCTTTAAAACCGAGATGAGAAGAACTTTTTTCACACAGAGAGTGGTGAATCTCTGGAACTCTCTGCCACAGAGGGTAGTCGAGGCCAGTTCATTGGCTATATTTAAGAGGGAGTTAGATGTGGCCCTTGTGGCTAAGGGGATCAGAGGGTATGGAGAGAAGGCAGGTACGGGATACTGAGTTGGATGATCAGCCATGATCATATTGAATGGCGGTGCAGGCTCGAAGGGCCGAATGGCCTACTCCCGCACCTAATTTCTATGTCTATGTTTCTATGTAATCCAGTCCATATATTCATCGCTACCATGGGCCGGTGTGTCTGACTCTCTCTCTTTTAGATTTGATGCGGACCACAGGGATGATAACACGTTGTGTTCACTCCGTTTGTACTGCAATAAAGACTATTTCTATACGTGAGTCTGATGATTTCAACATGGTGTCAGAAGTGGGATCCGACCCACGCCTCCAATTGAAAACAAGTGATGGAACGATCCCACAGAGCAGGATCAGACGTATACCTAGACCTGCTCAACCTGCTCAACATCTCCCACGACCCAATATTGGGTTCACCCGCCCAGTGACTAATGTCAAGGCAAACTGAGCCAACTGTGGCGAAACAGGCACTAGTAGCACAAGTGATCCCACCATCGGAAATCCAGTCCAGGCTACATCAAATGCATGATGTTCAAAAAGGATGGTATGCCAAGAAGAGCAGACCACTTCCACCACTAGCCAAGGCACAAGTGGTCGTTCCGTCTACAAACTGACAAGGGTCACGACCGCCTTGGTGTAATTTCTGAAACTGCTTCCGAACCACGCTCATATTTGGTCAATGCCGATGGCGGCACCTACAGACGTAATATATAGCACATCCTGCCTGTGAAGGAATCAGCACTACCTCCGTATTACCCTGACAGCACAGGTATACTTCTTGGTACTAGGTTCTTGGTTTCTTGGTCCTCCAAAATATTCCAAATGGAATTTAAACTGGAGGTGGATTTAATCCTCATCCAGCAGCATCGGCCCGACCATAACCATCACTGCCATCCGCTCCTGATCCGGTCGTTTTGCCTACGGCTACGTCGCATCCACCCCTGACAATGTCTCCTGTTTCTTCACCGGGGATGCAGTTTCAAACTCCTGCACCTATTCTACCACCGATCGCATCTCCGGTGACGGGAGAAAATGCAGGACTCTACCGTACACGTGCAGGTCGCGTCTATAAGCCCATCGTAAAGTACCCGGGTTATGTTCGAACTTCCCTCCAGCTTACTTACACATACTATATGTACTTTATGTTGTACATATAGTATTTTGCATGTGATTATCACATCTATTTAATTAGGAGTTAATTCTTTAAGAGGAAGGATGTATATTAGTATGTCTTTATCATATACTAGACCAAGTGCAGACCCGTTGGGTCTGTTCCCCCAACGTGCGGTTGGGGGGGGGGGAGGCGGCATGCAGCGTCACACACACTAACTATCCCCCCCCCCGCACTCACGCTAATTACCCCCCTTGATATTATATTAATATTATTAATTTGCTCCTTTTACCCCATAACCACCCTATCTACTGACGCATAGCCCCCAACTTGCAGTCACATCTAGAGAGGTGGGGGGACTAGTTTTTTACTTCAAACTAACCATATTTTCATTTTCAAACCACATTAAGGGTACTCACATTTGTGTAGACATTTGTTCAGTGTCATTCAGAGCTCAGAGTGACCTCCATGTTGCAGAGACTGATTGAGGCACACCACTTCCTGTTTTTATAGTCCCTCCACCTCCCCGCAGCAGGGGCAGCAGAGAGAATGGTGAATTTTTAAAAAACATTAATTTCTCTCAGATTTTTCATCGATGGGAAAAATACTCTGGTCCAGGAAGGCAGACATGGGCTCTGATCGAGGTGGCCAAAAATGACGGCCGTAGGTGACGGCGTTCTCTCGAAAATCGCAGCACAGTGGGCCAAAAGCGGTCAAGATCAGACTTTTAGCACACATATTATGCATGCTTCACAATCCTTATGTAGTCCAGTCCAGATCTTCATCCCTACCCTGGGCCGGCCCTATAAGCCGGTGTGTGTCTCTCTCTCTCTATTTTAGATTTGATGCTGACCACGGGCATGAAAGCACGTTGTGTTCCCTCCGTTTGTACTGCAACAAAGTCTATGAGTTCTAACCTCTGTGCGTGAATCTGATCATTTCAACTGTTACTCCAGCACTTTGTGTCTTTGTAAAGTGACATCTGGTGTTCCTTGTGCCTGCAGACATAAACCATAAAGTAGACCACCCTGTAAGTTTCCATCTCTCTATGAGAAGCAATGTTAGGGCATGAGTTTAGTTCAGTTTATTGCAGTTGTTTGCACTGAGGTACAGTGAAAATATTTGTTGTTGTGCGCTATCCAGTGTGAAATGATATACATGATTACAAGCAAGCCATCCACTGTGTCCAGGTACAGGAGAAAGTGTATAATGTTTAGTGCCAGATAAAGTCCAGTAAAGTCTGAAAAAGGTTATCGACCTGAAACGTCACCCATTCATTCTCTCCAGAGATGCTGCCTGTCCCGCTGAGTAACTCCAGCTTTTATAGTACCATTCTTTCATTGGCGATAGGATGGTTTAGTTGCCTGATACCAGCTGGGATGAAACTTGTTTTCTTGAAACTATGTTAGTATTTAGGGTGGCAGTACTTAAATCCCTGGTGCACACAATGAGGATTCTCAATGCCCAATCTCATGACCAAATCACCTTCTTATACAAGTGAAGGAGATACAAAAGCTGTTCATTTACCTCCTCCCTGATGTGGTTCTGACCCATCCCCATCCATGTGAAGCAGTGTATTGAGTCTGATTAATTATTCATTCTCCTTCATAGAATAAATGTTGATTAAGTTATTATTTTGCTGGGCTTCTCCAGTAAGCCACACATGTGAACCTCTAGTCTCTTACTGCTTTACCTTTCTGATTCATTTCTGCTCAGAGACCTTTGCCCTCCGCTTACAAACATTTCCCAATGACGTTCAATGCCAGTATGAGGAACCACAGCCCATTTTTTGATTTGGCACTTTACCAGAGTTCTAGAGTTAATGCAGAATTCAATGTCACAATTTAAACCTTGTCCTTTTTTTTGACCAAGGTTATCACTTATTATTATTTAGCTGTTGTCATTTGGATTTCATCTCGACCCGTCCATTATTCCTTATCCTTTTATCATTCATGTTTGCAACCCTTTTTGTCGTTTATTCACTGTTGCATTCCATCATGTTATAAACTAACATTTATTTTGATCTTGCCCCAACTAACCTCTACTTCTTTATAATCTCTGACTTATCTACAACCTCAATTGTTAACGTTAGTTTTTGCATTCCACAAATACTTCCTCACATATCTTATGCTTCCACAATTGATCCTTTTCATTCATTTCCCTCAGCAGTTTAGTTTTATGTTGGTTAACATCAGCATTCAAGCTCACAGTTGAAGCCACAGGTAATTCAGAATGTATTACTAAGCATGCAATGTAGTAATACATCCACATACAAGTCATATAGTCAAACAAGACCTTCAACCCAACTTGTCCATGCCAAACAAGATGTCCCATCTAAGTGAATTCCATTTGCTTGCATTTGGTCCGTATCCCTCTAAACCTTTCATATCTATGTACCTGTCAAAATAAGCACATTACCAAATCAGAATTCAACATGGCTACATTAGTATATCATGTGCATAGATCATATGCTAGAATCAAATTTCCATCGCACTAAATCTTGTCCTTGATTACAACTTTCCACCAAATTCAATGTGCAATAAACAAATGGATATTCTCAAACTTCCAAGTTGTTAAATTACTGCATTAAAGCAAACATAGATCAACCTAGGTCTGTGGAAAGCTGGAATAAATGTGCACGTCGTAAAGTCATAGAGTTATACAGTACGGAAACAGGCCATTCGGCCCAACTTATCCATGCCGACCAAGACGTCCATCTAAGCTAGTCCCATTTGCCCCTGTTTGGCCCATTTCTCTCTCAATCTTTCCTATCCATATACCAGTCCAAACTGTTGAAGTACCTGATTCATCAAACTCTTCTGGCAGCTCGTGACTCTACTTTTCTTTGCTAGATCGACATTTGACATTAGCACTGTAACATTAGTGATACCCATGACTTTAATGGATTAGTCATTATCCACTATCTCAGGAATGTCTCCTTTATATATTATCCATTAAGACATAACATTTGATTCATATAAAACAACTACTTTGATCTAATAATCCACAATGTATTTTCAATATTCAGCATTAGCCATGTTGATGCTTAGCAGAACATGAGTGCCAGTTCAATAACACTTTGTTCATCATTTTGGGCAGTCCTGTGTAGTAGGCCCCTGATACTTGGCAGGAAAAGTTCAACTTCATGTCATCTGTCCAGGTTAGATTGAAGCTAATGTCCCAGAGGTGCACGAACAGTTTGCTAATCTACTGCGCCAAACAGTTTGCGCTATCCATCACAGTTTGCATATTTATCATTCGTTTTAATTTACCCAACACATTTAACATTTAGCTTTGCAAAACTTTAACTGGAAAGGCCATCCCTTCTCATCAGCGCTGTGGTCAATTAGAACATGTGGACATTAAATAGATTGTTCTTATTATTTGCTAAGTGCCTGCAGATGATTCATCATCCCAACCAACAATTTGTACATCCAGTAATAGTGTCCTTGAATGAAATTAATCTCATTTGTTTTGCTGAAAGCCTTGTGTGTGGTTGTTTTTCTGATCTCTGTAAATTCACTGCCTCAATGCTCAACAGAATGAAGACTAATTTAAATTTCTTACAAAATGTGTTGACAATCTCCAAAGCACCAGGCTCTTTCTCATCGCTGCTTTCACTGTTTATCCAATTGTACAGATGATCTCAAATGGTACATATTTTTAAATTATAGCAGTAATCTGGTATTGTACAATATTCCAACATACATTTTATTAATCAAATGACAAGATTAGTAAGCTTATATTTGCTGCAATGTGCTCTTTATACCTCTTTCCAAATTCCACAGTGGCAGAATAGTAGAGTTGCTGCCTTACAGTACAAGAGAACCAGGTTCCATCCTGACTACGGGACTACGGGTGCTACATGTATGGAGTTTGTACGTTCTACCAGTGACTGTGTGGGTTTTCTCTGGATGCTCTGGTTTCCTCCCACACTCTAAAGATGTGCAGTTTTGTAGGTTAATTGGCTTCAGTTTAAAAAAAATGAATTGTCCCTAGTGTGTAGGACAGTGCTAGTGTACGGGGTGATCACTGGTCAGCACGGACTCAGTGGGCTGAAGGGCCTGTTTCAGTGCTGTTTGTCTACAGTCTAAAGTCTGAAGAGTTTGAATCATTTACAAAAGCAATTATTTTAAACATTTTACGGCTAAATGAAACAATATTAAGCTTACCCCTTGAGTTGATGTTTTGTGGAAATGTCCTTACATATGGACCATAAGAGGTCCTTAAGGGTAACAAATGCCTCTGAAACTTTGCCAAGACATATGGATGGCACTTTCAAATGGCACGATCCTCCCACTGAGAAGGTGATTGCTAAAGGTGCCGTGGAGCATCCAGTAGGAAACCATTGAATACAGGTATATAAGAACTTGACACCTCAGCAAGCACTAATGAGCAGTTTGACCTTTAGCAAGTATAGCTCTCAGCATGCTAAGATACTTTGTGCAGGAAACGTTGCCTAAACCTAAAGACTCAGGAATAAAAGTTGTTATATTTGCCTGAAAAAGGATGGGCTATACTGAACGTATAACATAGAGCATAGAACAGTGCAACACAGGAAGAGGCCCTTCAGCCCTTACAATGTCCATGCCAAACATGGTTTAGAAACATAGCAGCTGCTGGTTAGTACACAAGAGGACATTAGTGGTGGAGTAACTCAGCAGGTCAGGCAGAACGTGGATCTGTAACATTTCAGTCTGGTCTCGATCTGAAACGTTACCTATCCATTTTCTCCAGAGACGCTGCCTGGCCCGCTGAGTTCCTCCAGCACTTTGTGTCCTTCCATGCCAAACATGATGCCAAGTTAAATTAATCTCCTCTGTCTGCACGTGATCCACATCCCCCCATTCCCTGCATACCCATGTGCCTATCTTAGAGCATCTTGATGCCACTATCGCATCTGCCTCCTACATTTGTTCAAAACGACTAAAAATGAAACACTAAGTTTGATTCCTCCAGCAGGATAATCAATCTGTATAAAATGCTATTGCATTCATCTTAGCTTGATGTAGGTTCACACGTTTACAAGAGTAGAATTAGGCCATTCGGTCCATCGCATCTACTCCGCCATTCATTCATGGCTGATCTCTGCCTCCTAATCCCATTTTCCTGCCTTCTCCCCAGAACCCGTTCTAATCAAGAATTTGTCTATCTTAAAAATATCCACTGACTTGGACTCCACAGCACTCTGTGGCAATGAGTTACACAGATTAACTACCCTCTGACTAAAGACATTCCTCCTCACCTCCTTTCTAAAAGAGCGCCCTTTAATTCTGAGGCCATGACCTTTGGTCCTAGACTCTCCCACCATTGGAAACAACCTTCCCACATCCACTTTATCTATGCCTTTCAATGTCCAGTAAGTTTCAATGAGGTCCCCCTTCAACCTTCTAAACTACAGTGAGTACAGTCCCAGTGCTTATCATATGCTAACCCACTCATTCCTGCAATCATTCTTGTGAATGCTGGTGAAAGCAAAATATCATATTTTATTTGCATTATGAGCACTATAGAGTTTGTGCCTGACTGTTCAGTAGCAGATTATGTGGGTGAAACATATATTGCATATCTTCTGCACATTTATTTGTTAAAACATCCTGATTTGCAAACCTGTGGCGATCACTTGAATACAGGAGTCATTTTAATCACTAAATGAAAAACTCCCAAGAATGGCACTGACCAATGCATCAATCTCAATGGGACATTAAATGTAGCAATACCACTTTGATGCTGCTCTATTAAAACCAACAATTTAACTAGGATTCCGTATGCTCCCAAAAAATATAAATGTGTGTACGTTTGCATTTCACACCAACTATTATGCAGATGTTTGCTTGTCTATTAACTAACTGTTGGCAGAGGTGAATTGTGCAGCGATTCTTGCAGCCGACCCAGTGCTAGACCGAAGATAATTCAGAGGAGTAAAAAACACAGTGGGGCATCCATCTTGTTCAAACTGGAAGAGAAAACTTTATTGACACACATGCGCACACATCAATAACAGTACCTCTCCTTGGCTGTTATCATTGTCAGTTATTCACTACCTGCATCAAGTTTGTCTGAGTAACAATACAACATTAAGATTAACTTCTTTACAATTGAGAGCATATTTTTCATATATGTCAACACCCCCACTTGCTCCCGCATTGTTATCTTAACTCAAAATAAAACATCCTAAGGTTTTCTACCTTACATCATGTAGACTTTTACATACATGGTTACTCTCCAAACATAAACTTTGCAAACTCCATCAACTTAAATTTTGTTGCAGGTTTTGTCATCAAATCTGCTACCATCTGGTCTGTTGGGCAATACTCCAAACTTATTTTGCCATGATACACAGTGGACCTCACAAAGTGATATTTTATGTCCACATGCTTACACCTCTGTCTACATACAGGATTCTTTGCTAACGAAATTGTACCCTGGTTATCCTCATAAACCTTGGGTGTTGGGTACTGATGTCCATCAATACCTTCTAGTAGTTGTACTAGGTACATACACTCTTGTAGTGTTGCGGCTAACGCCATATACTCAGCCTCACAAGTTGACAGTGCAACGGTGGGCTGCTTTTTGGTTTTCCATGAAATCAAAGGACCATTTTTGTTTAGGCTTACACAATAACCGGTTGTACTACGTCTGTCGGTTACATCTGCATCACTGTACGCTTGTAACGCCAGTTTCTCATCGTCACATTTCTTGTAACTCTTTCTCAATGGTGCCTCTCAGATATCTCAGTACATGTTTTACAGTAGCCCATTGCTCTTCCGTCGGCTCAGTAAAGTACTGTGACAGTTTACTTACTACAAAACTGAGATCGGGTCTTGTGCAAGTAGTCAAATAGATTAGGCTACCTACTACCTCTCTGTATTTTCTGACATCAGTCATCATTTCTGCATCATCAGTGTAGTTCAATTTTCGTTCACAAGGTGTCGCCCTCGGTTTACAATCTTGCATATCAAACCTTTCAAGTATTTTCTCCACATATTTCTTCTGTGACATTCTCACACAGTTATCACTCTGGTCAAAATCAATGCCAAGAAAATGTTTCAGTTTGCCCATGTCTTTCATCTTGAATTTGGCTGTGAGCATCTCCTTCACAGCTTTCAGTGCCTTTTCATCACTGGCAGCAATAATTAAGTAATCGACCCATATTATCATGATCACTTTCTCATTTTCTGTTTCCCTTGTGTAAACACAATGATCAGCTGGGTTTTGCACAAAGTCGTTTTCAGTCAGATACTCGTGTAGCATTTTGTTTCAATTTCTACCCGACTGTTTTAACCCATAAAGTGACTTTTCTAGCATATACACCAACTTTTCATTTGCGCTGGATTTTACATCATAACCTTCTGGCTGTTCCATGTAAATCTCGCAATCTATTGGTGCATGTAAGTAGGCAGTTTTGACATCCATCTGATGTAAAATCAGGTTTTCCTGTGCTGCTTTTTGCATCATCACTCTGATACTGGTCAGGTTAGCAGTAGGAGAAAATGTCTCCTCATAGTCTACACCCAATTTTTGACTGTATCCTTTGGCTACATACCGTGCCTTGTATTTATCAGATCCATCCTCATTGTTCTTGATTGCATATACCCATCTACCCCCCACTGCTTTCTTACCCTCAGGCAAGTTGGTTAGGGTAAATGTGTCATTTTCTCTCAGCGACTGCATTTCCTCATGCATTGCGTTAACCCATTCCTTTGAGTTAGTTGAGGTTACAGCTTCCCTGAATGTTAGGGGGATGTTACACATCAATCTGTAGCAATAATCTATGTTAATCATTACATGATCATCACTCGCCTTGCCAGTTACATATTCACTTAAGTAACCTGGTTTCTTCCTCAATCTAGAAGGGTAACGTGCAGGCTCATGCTTGGTTTCACCTGTCTGTGCTTGGCTATTCACCTCAGGCCTAGTTACTGGATCTTGGCCCTGAATATGTCCTGGACTCTCATCACTATTTTTTCTCATCCTACTGGCCCTATTCTGCACCTCAAAGTCATCGTCACCGGAGGTCATGTCAGTCTGTGTCTGCCGCTCTACAATTGTTTTGGTCACAAATTTCACCAGTCTGTGCTTCTTTACTTTCCCATTGTCAGGATAGTAAATCATGTAAGCTGGGCTATTCTTGTCGTACCCGACAAAGATTCCCTTCTCACACTTTGAGTCCAGTTTTCTCTTGTTCTGTTTATAGGCATAACACTCTGACCCAAACTTTTGCATCCTAGACAGGTTGGGCCGTTTTCTTGTCAGCATCAAGTAAGGCGTCTGCTTTGTGCGCTTGTTAAAGCATCTGTTCCTCACTACAGCTGCTGTCTGCACTGCATAGGTCCAAAACTGTTTAGGTAACTCACTCTCTATTAGCATACACCTGGCCATGTCAAACAGGGTGCGCCAATTTCGCTCAGCAGTACCATTCTGGTGTGGTGAGTATGGCGCTGAGGTCTCATGTCTAATGCAATTTCTGCTGAGTAGTGCCTGGTAATTCTTTCCCATGAATTCAGTACCATTGTCAGACCTCATACATTTAATCTTCCCGTATGGGGCTGTGTCAGCAAGAAACTTCTCGGTGGCTTTCACTGTGTCACTCTTATTCTTTAGAAAGTACACAAACACTGCACTGGAAAAATCATCAGTGAATGATAGCGCAAACCTGTACCCCTCTCTGGACTCTGGGTCTATCGGTCCCGCTAAATCTGTGTGTACCAACTTCAAAACTGCTTTGGCTCTTACATCAGGGTCCCTGTTCCTAGTTTGGATAAACTTTCCCTGAGTACACACTTCACAGTGTAGAGCAGGCTTGTCTGTTTTGCCCTTAATTGCCATACCTTCCACAACATTCTGTAATTTTTGAATATCTTCATAATTACAGTGCCCTAGAATCCCATGCCATGTCTGCATATCATAACTGCTCTTACATTGGTCATCACATTCAACGTTTACCGTGTGCAAGTAGTACAGTCTGTTGTACTCATGAATGTGGAATTTTGTACCGTCCTTGTGTTGTAGGACGTCTTCCCCGTCCCTGAAGATTACGGTTGCTCCGCTGGAAGTAGCTGCTTTTACAGAGAAGATGTCCTGCGGGTATGAGGGGATGTACAACGCCTGCCTCAGTGTTGTGTTGTGGTGGCGCCCTTGGCTGTCGACCAAGCAAACCTCCGCGTCTCCTCTGCGCTCCGCGACTCCATCACACCTTGTGCCGTCAGCCAACTCCACGCAGTGTGTCTCGGACTGGAACATATCGTCGAACTTCTTTTTTAAACGTTATTTATTTATTTATTTATTAGAAGTAGACATATTATAAAATGTAGTTACATATTATAGTAAAAAAAACTTTTCATATACATCAGTCATACATTATTAAAATTTTCCATTATCAATTACTTCTGCTTCTAGTATTTTTATTTTTTATAGAAAGAGGGAAAAAGAGAGGGTAGAAAGTTACAAATAAAAAAGAAAGCAAAAAAAAAAAAAACACAACAGAAAAACAAGGGAGGTGGAATGGGTTACCTGTAATACATCAATGGAGATAGGTTCGTAGGTTATAAAGTATATAGCTTTTCATCTATTCCTGAGTTCAAGTTTCAGCTGGGTCCTCGTGCTGTACCAATCTATCCCTTCAGATAGTTAATGAATGGAGCCCAAATTTTATGGAAAAGATCTTGTTTGTCCATTAAGACAAGTCTAATTCTTTCTAAGTATAGGGTCTCCGACATTTCCGTAATCCACATTTTAATTGTGGGGGTTGTAGGGCCTTTCCAAAATTTTAATATTATTTTTTTTCCGGTTATTATACTGTAATTGAGGAAGTTTCTTTGGTTTGTTGTGAGTGTTAAGCTTTGTTCTGATATTCCAAGTATTATTAATTTTGTGTCTGGGTCCAGTTTTGTATTAATAACTTCTGAAGTTATTTCAAAAATATCTGTCCAGAAATGTTTAAGTTTTATGCAGTTTGCAAACGTATGTGTTAAATTAGCCTCTAAATGTAGACATTTATCACAAATAGGAGAGATTTGTGGGAAGATTCTATTTAGTTTTATTTTAGAGAAGTGTAGTCTATGTAAGACCTTGAATTGTATTAAAGTATGTCTGGCATTTAATGAACATTGATGTATTTGTTGTAAACTTTCGTCCCACATATCTTTCGTGATAGGATGACCTATTTCATTTTCCCATTTGTATCTATATGGTTCGGTCGGTGGTACCTCGTTATTTAGTAGGGTGT
>NW_022630732.1:0-15000 GCF_010909765.2 Amblyraja radiata | reverse complement strand
GTTATAGAAATGTCCAAAATCATGAGAGGAATAGATCGGGTAGACGCACAGGCCAACAATGTCCTATCTCTCCTCTCCACCTCACCTCTCCTCCGACATCCCTCTCTTCTCTCCTCTCTTCAACTCACCTCTCCTCACCTCCCCGCCACTCTTCCCTCCCCACCTCTCCAGGGCCGTCTTAACAGCATTCTAGGCCCCCGGACAAAGCAGTGCACTGGGGCCCCTACACTTCCAGTATATTTATGCCGAATCAAATATGCCGTCATGCACTTGCCATGTTCTTCACCGTTTGCATGTTCTACAATAACATTCTACAATACATAGATTAGCTTGTGGCCTCTATGCTCGTGGGCCCCGGGAAACTGCCCAGCGTGCCCATGCGTTAAGATGGCCCTGCTCCTCTCCACTCCTCTCCTCTCTCCCCTCCCTCTCCCTCTCTCCTCCCCTCCATTCCTCTCTTCTCTATTCGCCCCTCCCTCTCCCGCTCTCCTCCCCTCTCCTCTCCTCTATTCCCTTCTCCACTCCTCATCTCCACTCTCCTCCCCTCCTTCTCCCTCTCTTCTCCCCTCCCCTCAAATCCAGCACCAAAGATAATTGTAATATAGTGGAGGTGAGCGATTCTCCTCTCCTCTCCTCTCCTCCTCTTTACTCCCCTCCCTCTCCCTCTCTCTCCCCTCCCCACAAATGCAGCACTAAAGATAACTGGAATATGGTGTAGGTGAGAGATTGTCACCTCCCCTCTCTCCTCTCCTCTACTCTTCGCTCCCGTCCTCTTCACCTCTTCACCTCTCTCCTCCACCCATCCCATCTCTGCCCGTCGCTTCTCCTCGCATCTCCTGTCCTCCCCTCTCCATTCCCATCCACTCCCCCTCTCCTCCCCTCTCCATTCCCCCTCTCCTCCCCTCTCCACTCCCATCCACTCCCCCTCTCCTCCCCTCTCCACTCCCCCTCTCCACTCCCCCTCTCCTCCCCTCTCCATTCCCCCTCTCCACTCCCATCCACTCCACCTCTCCTCCCCTCTCCACTCTGCCCCTCTCCTCTCCCCACCACCCTCTCCTCTGCTCTCCCCTCCAAACTCCCCTCTCCTCACCATCCCGCTCTCATCTCCTCTCCTCTTTCCTCCACTCACATCTCCTCCCCTCTGCTCCCTTCTCATCTCCTCTGCAACCAACTCCCCTCCTCTCCTTCCCCTCCTCCCCTCTCCTGCTCTCTCTTCTCCTCTCATCTTCCCCTCTCCTCTTCCCATCTCTCCTATCCCATCCCCTCCACCCCTATCTTCTCCTCTTCTCCTCTCCTCCCATCCCCTACCCTCCGCTACCCTCCCCTCTCCTGTTCTCTCTTCTCCTTCCATTACATATTACATATTACAAAAAAACATATTTGTAATATGGTGGTGGCGAGAGATTGTCCCCTTTTTCTCTCCTCTCCCCTCCCCTCATCCTCCTCTCATCCCCTCCTCTGACCTCTACTCCCCTCCCTCTCCTCCCCTCATATTCTCCGCATATCCTCCCCTCCCATCCTCTCTCCTCTCCTCCCTATCCCTCTTCTATCCTCTCCCCTCCTCCCCTTGCTCTTCTCTCCTCACCCTTCTTCTCTCCTCTCCCCTCCTCCTCTCCTCTACCCCTCCCCCACTATCTCCCTCCCCTCAAATCCAGCACCAAAGATAATTGCAATATAGTGGAGGTGAGAGATTGTTCTCCACTACCCACCCACTCCTATACTCACCACTCATCTCCTCTCCCGCCCTCCCCTCCCCTCCCCTCGCCTCATTCACTCATCTACTCCCCACATATCCTCTTTTCCCCTCTCCTCCCCTCCTCTTTGCTCCCTCTCCCCTCTTCTCTCCCATCCTCTCTCCTCCACCTCTCCCCTCCCCTCTCCACTCCTCTCATCTCCTCTCCAGCTCTCCACCCCTTCTTTCCTCTTCACGCTTCTCCTCCCCTCTTCACACCTCCCCCCCTCTCCCCTCCCCACTCCTCTCCTCTCCAGCTCTCCTCCCCTTCTTTCATCTTCACGCTTCTCCTCCCCTCTTCACACCTCCCCTCCTCTCTCCTCCCATCTCTCCCCTCCCCTCAAAACCAGCACCAAAGATAATGGCAAAATGGATAGGTGAGAGATTGTCTCCTCTTCACTCCCCTCCCCTCTCCTCTTCACCCTTCCCCTCTTCTCTCCTCTCCTCCCTCCTCTCTGCTCCCCCTCAATCTCCCGCTCCCCTTCATTCACACAGAGAGTGGTGAATCTGTGGAATTCTCTGCCACAGAATGTAGTTGAGGCCAGTTCATTGGCTATATTTAAGAGGGAGTTAGATGTGGCCCTTGTGGCTAAAGGGATCGGGGTATGGAGAGAAGGCAGGGATAATAATAATAATAATACATTGTATTTATGGGCGCCTTTCAAGAGTCTCAAGGACACCTTACAAAAATTTAGCAGGTAGAGGAAAAACATGTAAGGGGAATGAAATATATAGTAGAGACATGATAGTACACAAAGTAAAGACAGAATTCAATTCAAAACACAGTATGAGGCAATTAATGCACAGATGAAAAGGGACTTCCGGTTGGCGCCACGATGTGAGTGGAATCGCGCCATTACAGCTCCGCAAAAAACTGAATTTAAAACGGGGGTAAAAGGGTCAAACAAACGCACTTACCACAGGAGATCGATTGCGAACGGCTCCGGCAGCGTTTAAAAGGTGCGTGACGTCATCAGGCGCGCGATTTTAAGAAGAAATTATGACCCAGCGCTCCCCTCCCCCCACCACTGGATAAAAATCTACGAGAAGGGAAACTGGCCTCAGCTCGGGTGCTGCTGCTGCTTCTCAAGAAGATGTCTCACAGAGGAAAGCTGAAATGGAGGAACTCAAGACTACCATTCTAGGTGAGATAAAGAAGCAGAGGAAGGAGTATATGGAGGAGATAAAGAAGCAGAGGAAGGAGTATATGGAGGAGATAAAAAGTTTAAAAGCGGATATGCTGGTGTCTCACGAGAAAAATAAAGAAGACTTAATAAAACAAGTTATAACGACGGTAAAACGTATGATGGATGAGTGGAAGGAAAAGGCTAATGCCGAGTTACAAACTCAAATTGAGGAGGTAAAGGATATAGCTGCTGGGATGGAAAGAAAGCTGGATGACAAGATAGATCCTACTATAATTTCGCTAGACCAACAAGGCGAAGCAATTAAAGAGCTAACTAAGATTGCTGAAGTGAATACTAAGGAGACCGAAAAACTCCGTGCCGAGAACAAACGCCTCTTAGAATTATTACGTAAAACAAACGAGAAATGTATTGATCTGGAGGGACGCCAACGCCGTAAAAATTTGCGTATAGTTGGTCTGAGCGAAGGTCGTGAGGGGAGTCAAGATCCTCGAAAATTTGTTGCAAAACTTTTAATGGATATTCTGAATTTGGATCATGAACCCCTGTTGAGCCGTGCACATAGGGCTCTAAGACGGGCCCCTGGGATAGGTTCATCGCCCAGCCAAATGATTGTAAAAGTGGCCTTTGACCATGTCTTCGAAGAAATGATGAAGATAATAATAAAAAAGAGAAACCTGAAATACGAGGGAGACAACATCAGTATTTTTAGAGACTTCCCAGCAGAAGTGGCCAAGAAAAGATCACTATTTAAAGAAACAAAAGGTATCATAAGGAATTTACAGAATACTAAGGATCTGAGATATGGCTTGATGTACCCAGCAACACTGAGAGTAACTTATGATGACAAGGAATATCGTTTCGTTAAGTATACTGAAGCATTGAAATTCGCCCGAGGCATACAGCAGAAGCCAGAAGATGAAGAGAGAGAAGACGCGGAGGAAGAACCCGAGGGAGAAGGAGAGGACTGAACTTTTATCATCGACCTGTGGTTATGAAATACTCACTTAGAAGGAAGTGGAATAATGGACATTTAGTTGTAGTTCTGTATTAATTATTAGAAAATATTTAATTATTCCATGATAATAGTATTACATATTATAGTATTAAATACAATTGATATTAGTAATTAGCAATAGTAATATGAATAATAGAAATAATTACTAAGTACTAAGTATATAAAGTTAGTACCCCACCCCAATATATATAGCATTTGAGATAGGAGCTGGTATAATTAACATCTTTTTTTTTTATTAAAAAAACGGAAGTCTTTAGATTAATGGCCACGTTAGTGTGGCTTTCACCTTCACATACTACACACTATATAAGTGTAGTTTCTTTTTTTTCTGAGCACCCTATTAACACCCTTTACTTTTTTTTATTATTGATATTTCTTATTGTTTTTGTTTTTTATTGATCTTATATTATATATTATTTGAATGTAGATGTGAAGGATATTATGTATTTAGTTTAAGAAGACATAGATGCGGATTAAGGTGGATAGAAATTCTCATTGGATTGATGTCCGGGTGCAACGGGGAGCTGGGGGAGTCAAGAAGGCTACTCCAAAAAAAGCCGCCCTAATAGTAAAATGCATGATATAAAGGTGAAGACTGGGGGTGATGGAGTAACCTTCTGCAGTTGGAATGTAAAAGGAATTAATGAACCAATTAAAAGGGGAAAGGTGTTAGCTCAGTTGAACAGATTGAAGACAGATGTCATTTTCCTTCAAGAGACTCATCTTAAAAAAGATGCTCAACATAGATTAACAGCTAAATGGATTTCTAAGGTGTATCATTCTACATTTATTCATAAATCTAGAGGAGTTGCAATAATTATTCGCAAAGGTATACCTTTCATACAAAGTTCTATTATAGAGGATAAAGAAGGCAGATATGTAATAATTACAGGGGAATTATATTCAAAAAAGGTAATTTTAATGAATATATATGCCCCTAATTTTGATAATCCACTATTTTTTAAGAAAATATTTAATAATATTCCTATATCCACTCAACACAATTTAATAATTGGAGGTGATTTAAATTGTACTTTAGATAACTATCTAGATAGATCATCTGCAAAAAGGAAAGCTGCCTCGAAATCAAGTAAATTCATAAATGCTTTTATCAATACATCTAATATTAAAGACATCTGGAGGTTAGATAATCCATCCGGACGAGAATATTCTTTTTTCTCGCCCGTACATGGAACCTATTCGAGGATAGATTATTTTTTAATAGATTCTAAATTACTTCCTTTTACGTATGACGCAAAATATCATAATATTATCATCTCGGATCATGCGCCATTAACATTTAAGATAAAATTAAAAGATATCTATTAATATATAAAACTCTCGCCCAAGATTCCGAAACGGAACTCCGTCCGGCTGTCACATTTCTTCCATTGATTCCCTGCAACTCCGAAACTGGACGCAGAATCGCCGACATCTTTTCCATTTCGGTAGAGATTTCACTTTTCTTTCTAAGTATCCGCTCCTCATTACATTCCGTCGTGTTTAAGTACACGTTTTTAATCAAATCCTTCCCCCCCCCCCAAATATTTCAAGACTAAACTGGCTTCGCACCCACAGAACCTTCACCAGCCCCAGCCCCTGCTGAACGTTCCATCGTGTGATGTCACAATGCCCAATGCTCACAGATGTCCAATTGGAATGGATTCATTTACATATGCCTATGCAGGAGCCCAAGCCCATGGTGAACGTTCCATCGTGTGATGTCACAATGCCCAATGCTCAAAGACATCGTTGCCATAGAGAGGGAGTACAGAGAAGGTTCACCAGGCTGATTCCTGTTATGTCAGAACTTTCATATGAAGAAAGACTGGATAGACTCGCCTTGTAATCGCTAGATTTTAGAAGATTGAGGGGGTATCTTATAGAGACGTTTAAAATTCTTAAGGGGTTGGACAGGCTAGATGCAGGAAGATTGTTCCGGATGTTGGGGAAGACCAGAACAAGGGGTCAAAGTTTAAGGATAAGGGGGAACGCTGAATCGCCGACATCTTTTCCATTTTGGTAGAGATTTCTCTTTTCTTTCTAAGTATCCGTTCCTCATTACATTTCGACGTGTTTAAGTGTACGTTTTTAATCAAATCCTAACCCCCCCCCCCCCCCCAATATTTCAAAACTAAACTGGCTTCACACCCACAGAACCTTCACCAGCACCAGCCCCTGCTGAGCGTTCCATCGTGTGATGTCACAATGCCCAATCTTCACATATGTCCAATCGGAATGGATTCATTTACATATGCCTATGCAGGAGCCCAAGCCAATGGTGAACATTCCATCGTGTGATGTCACAATGCCCAGTGCTCATAGACATCGTTGCCATAGTGACAGTACAGAGAGTCAGATGTGGGCCGAGGAGCCTTCAAGACAACATGAGATGTTCCCATATTGTGTGAAAATATTTACGTCATTCACCCCTGAACCTCGATAAGAACACCACCTGCACATCTTAATTAAATTAGAGAAAAACGGAAAAGAGGTCGGGCATTTACACTTTTAAGGCTCTGTGTGTGTCGAAGCTTCGTGTGTGTGATGCCGCACCGCTAACCCCCCCACCACCCCCCCCACGCGTTGCCGAGACGGACCCGACTTCGACGACTTCAAGATACGATATTTTAAGACGGCAGGGACCCGACTTCGACGACCAAATCTCCCCTGGGGGCTACAGGTAGGGAACGGTCTTTATGCACTTTTCCAACTCTGTGTGTGGGGGTGGTTAGTGTGTGTGAGGCGCCCGCCCCCCACCCCCCCCCCCGTGGGGGCTACGGGTAGGGAACGGCTGCGTTGGGGGATCAGACCCAACGGGTTTGCCATTGGTCGTCGTGTTTAAGTGCACGTTTTTAATCAAATCCTAACCCACCCCCCCCCCCCCCAATATTTCACAACTAAACTGGCTTCTCACCCATAGAAGCAGCACCAGCCCCAGCCCCTGGTGAACGTTCCATCGTGTGATGTCACAATGCCCAATGTTCAAATACATCGTTGCCATAGAGGGAGTACAGAGAAGGTTCACCAGACTGATTCCTGGGATGTCAGGACTTTCATATGACGAAAGACTGGATAGACTCGGCTTGTACATGCTAGAATTTAAAAGATTGAGGGGGTATCTTATAGAAACTTACAAAATTCTTAAGGGGTTGGACAGGCTAGATGCAGGAAGATTGTTCCAGATGTTGGGGAAGTCCAGAACAAGGGGTCACAGTTTAAGGATAAGGGGTAAATCTTTTAGGACCGAGATGAGAAAAACATTTTTAACACAGAGAGTGGTGAATCTCTGGAATTCACTGGCACAGAAGGTAGTTGAGGCCTGTTCATTGGCTGTATTTAAGAGGGAGTTAGATGTGGTCCTTGTGGCTAAAGGGATCAGGGGGTATGGAGAGAAGGCAGGTACAGGATACTGAGTTGGATGATCAGCCACGATCATATTGAATGGTGGTGCAGGCTCGAAGGGCCGAATGGCCTACTCCTGCACTTAATTTCAATGGTTCTATGTTTCCCTCTCCGAAACCCCTCTCCCACCCATCCCTCTCTCCCCCACCCCCCTTCCCTCTCTACGCCACCCCCTTCCTCCTACCCCTCTGTCCCTCTTCCATCACTCCCCCTACCCCTCTCCACCTCCCTCTCCACTCTTCCCCTCTCTCCCCCACCCCTCTCCCCCTCCCTCCCTCCTTCCCTACCTCCCCATCCTCCCCCTCCACCACATCTATCTCCCCATCCCCCTCTCTCACCCCCTACCCCGCTCTCCTTTCCCTCCCAAATCTGTCCCATTTCCTCCACCTCCTCTCCCCTCCCTCCCCTCTTCACATCCCCCCTCCCTCCCCCCACCTGTGTGTTTGGGGGTTGGTTAATATGAGTTTGATGCCGCAGCCCCCCCTCCCCCCCCCCCCCCCTGCAAAACGCCGTTGGGGAAACAGACCCAACGGGTCTGCACTTGGTCTAGTATCTAATAAAACTACTACCTGGAGATTTAACCCTCAGATATTAAAGGACAATGACTGTTGTAAATATGTGATGGATCAGATTAAATTATTTTTTGAAACTAATGATAATCCTGAAACGTCTCCATCACTATTTTGGGACACATTTAAGGCATTCATGCGTGGCGCAATAATATCCGCACAAGCACATCTCAATAAAGAAAATCGAAAAATAGAACAAAATTTAGAAAATGAGATAAAACGTCTAGATAATGAAAATATAAAACAGCCTTCCAAAGAGTTAAGTAATAAAATTGCATCAGTAAAATATAGATTAAATAAAATATATTCTAATCAAGTGATTAAACTTTTTCAACAAACTAAGCAAGTGTATTTTGAATTTGGAGATAAGCCACAAAAATTACTAGCACGACAGCTTTGAAAATTAGAAGATGAGAAGATGATACACGGAATTAGATCTGAGTATGGAAATATATTGATTACTCCAAAAGATATTAATGATAGATTTTTACAATATTATAAAAATCTTTATTCGTGAAAACTAACAGGACAAACAGATAGTATGGAAATATTTTTACAAGAATGTCAAATCAATAGCTTAGATCAGGAAGGTAGAGAATTGTTAAATGCTGAAATAACAGTAAAAAACATTATAGAATCAATTAGTTCGCTAAAGAACGGAAAAGCAGCGGGCCCGGATGGCCTGAGTGCAGAATTTTATAAAAAATTTCAAGATCTGATTTCTCCAAGATTACAAATAATGTATAGATATGCATATGACCAAGGAAAATTACCAGAATCTCTAAATGAATCCACAATTACACTCATCCCTAAAGTAGATAAGGATTTGGAAGATCCTGGATCATATAGAGCGATTGCCCTTTTAAATACAGACCAAAAAATATTAACTAAGGTCTTATCTAGGAGATTAAGTTTAGTGATCTCTAAATTAATACATTATGATCAAACAGGTTTTATCCCAAAACGTTATTCATCCCATAATCTCAGACGCTTGTTTAATATTATATATTCAAAAAGAATACGAGATACGGAACTAGCGGTTATATCACTAGATGCAGAAAAAGCGTTTGATCAGGTGGAATGGATGTATTTATTTAATATAATGGAAAAGTTTCAATTGGGGGATAGATTTTGTAAATGGGTAAGAATTTTATACTCGAATCCTATTGCAAGAATTTTGACTAACCAAATTTTATCAGCCAAATTCAAACTCTCTAGGGGATGCAGACAGGGATGTCCGTTATCACCCTTATTGTTCGCATTGGTGATAGAACCATTGGCGGAAAAAATTAGATCTGAACCTGAAATATATGGCTATAATACTGATACAACAATTAATAAAAAAAATTTATATGCAGATGATGTTTTGATTTATATTACAAAACCGGAAATTAGTATTCCCAACCTGCTAAACATTATAACTAAGTTTGGTGCATTTTCTGGGTATAGGATTAATTGGGATAAAAGCGAGATTATGCCAATAACAGGAATAAATCTAAATACATTACAACAATACCCATTAAAAGTAGTTACAGACAAACTTAAATATTTAGGGATTAACGTAACTAAAACTCATAACTCATTAATAAAATCCAACTATCCTCAACTATTAGATAAACTTAGAAAAAATATTTTATATTGGAAAACACTTCCTATATCCATGATTGGTAGAATAAGTGCCATAAAGATGGTATTTCTACCACAGTTGTTATATTTGTTTCAGGCTATTCCTTTTTTTCTTCCGAAAACTTTAAAAAAAAAAATTGATAATATTGTCAATAGTTTTATTTGGGATTATAAAAATCACAGAATAAATAAAAAACATCTATGCAAAGCTAAGATAAATGGAGGATTAGCACTTCCAAACTTTTTATATTATTTTTGGGCTGTTCAGATTAAGAATATGAATTTCTGGTGGGTAAATATGGATCATGAACCGACATGGTTAAATATAGAAAAGGAAGACTGTCTACCTTTCAATGTAGGTTCGATAATTTTTGCACCAACGGAAGTACAAAAAAAAAAATTATAAAGACAACCTAATAATATATAATAATAGACGTATTTGGAAACAAATAGTTAAGACTCTACATTTGGATAATCTCTCATTTAGATTACCAATTATGAATAATCCATCGTTTAAACCTGCTATATTAGATGGGGGGTTTAAACAATGGGATGATTTAGGAAATACAAGGATAGAACACCTTTATAGAAAAGGAAAATTTCTTTTATTCCAGGAGTTACAAGATATTTATGGATTGTCTCCACAACATTTGTTTAGGTATTTACAAATTAGAGATTATATTAAATCCAATACACAAGATTATAAAAATAAAGAAGCAGGATTGTTAGACGAACTGTTTAATTTATATCCAAATACAGAAAAATTAATAGCCTATATATATAACATCATTTTGGATAAGGAGAATCCAATAACGGAAATATATCGTCAAGCATGGGAAAATGAAATGGGATTGGCTATAACAAAAGAAAACTGGGAAGAAAGTCTACAACGAATACACCGGTGTTCATTAAACGCCAGACATATACTGATACAATTTAAAGTATTATATAGGTTACATTATTCGAAAACTAAATTAAATAGTATTTTTCCGAATCTCTCCGCTATTTGTGATAAGTGCAAGAAAGCAGAGGCAAATTTAATACATAGTTTCGTTACATGTCCTAAATTGAATTATTACTGGACAGAAATTTTTAAAGTTATTTCTGAAGTCATCAAAGTTAAATTGGACCTTAACCCAAAGCTAATAATATTTGGAATTCCGGATTTACATCTATCACTTACAGTAAATCAAAGACATTTCTTTGATTACTGTTTGATAATTGGGAAAACAATCATATTGAAATTTTGGAAGGGAACATTATCCCCCACAACCAAAATGTGGGCAACAGAGATGATGGAGACGTTACATCTGGAAAGAATTAGATTTGTCCTATTGGACAAGTATAATTCTTTTGAACAGATATGGTCTCCATATATACAGTATTTAGAGAAGTAGCTGTTCTTGGCAACACAGCTCGGCGTGCACCCTGCGGGATTTGGTGAGAATAATTCATTTTTATATTGGAATTAACATATATGTCTTTATTGATACTATCACTTGTAGTAGTGTTATTAACAATACATATTGTGGTTTCTCAATTTTTTTTTTTTTTTTTTTTTTTTTTTTTTACGTTTCTCTTTTCTTTCTTATATATAATCAAATTATTATTTAATCACTCTCTTAATGATTTATAACTGTTCTATTCTTTTTCTATCATTATTTCTAAAAAAAATAGTAGATAAGTATTACTAGTGTTTTACTTAATGTAAATTGAATTAATTTGATATAAAGTTGTTTGAAGCATTGTCAACAAAATAGAGAGAGTACAGAGGAGATTTACTAGAATGTTGCCTGGGTTTCAGCAACTAAGTTACAGAGAAAGGTTGAACAAGTTAGGGCTTTATTCTTTGGAGCGCAGAAGGTTAAGGGGGGACTTGTTAGAGGTTTTTAAAATGATGAGAGGGATAGACAGAGTTGACGTGGAAAAGCTTTTCCCACTGAGAGTAGGGAAGATTCAAACAAGGGGACATGACTTGAGAATTAAGGGACTGAAGTTTAGGGGTAACATGAGGGGGAACTTCTTTACTCAGAGAGTGGTAGCTGTGTGGAATGAGCTTCCAGTGAAGGTGGTGGAGGCAGGTTCGTTTTTATCATTTAAAAATAAATTGGATAGTTATATGGATGGGAAAGGAATGGAGGGTTATGGTCTGAGCGCAGGTATATGGGACTAGGGGAGATTATGAGTTCGGCACGGACTAGAGGGGTCGAGATGGCCTGTTTCCGTGCTGTAATTGTTATATGGTTATATGGTAATTGATTACCTTTAATAAAAAAATATATAAAAACAAAAATTAAAAAAAAAGGGAGGGGGACGTGGGGCTAAGGATAGGCAGAAGTGAAGAGATGGGTCTTGAGGCGAGACTGGAAGATGGTGAGGGACACGGAATTGCGGATCAGTTGGGGGAGGGAGTTTCAGAGCCTGGGAGCTGCCCTGGAGAAGGCTCTGTCCCCAAAACTGCGGAGGTTGGACGTGTTGGGATGGGATACTGAGTTGGATGATGAGCCATGATCATATCGAATGGCGGTGCAGGCTCGAAGGGCCAAATGGCCTACTCCTGCACCTATTTTCTATGTTTCATCTCCCCCCCTCTCTCCTCTCTCCGTCTCTCCACTACTCCCCTCCTCTCTCCTTCCCTCTCTCTCCCCTCACAACTAGCACCAAAGATAATTGCAAAGTGGACTAGGTGAGAGATTGTCACCTCTCCTCTATCCTCTCCTCTCTTCTCATCTCACATTTCCTCCACATACCCTCCTCTCTCTCCTCCTTTCCTCTCCTTTCCTCTCCTCTCCTCCCTGCTTCTTGTAAATCCTGGCCAAAATAAAGCAGATTCATGCATTCAAAAGGCCTTTTAGCCATTTGTGTATAAGAAGCCGCAGGCTGCTAGCTGGTGCCAGGAAGTCTAGGTCCCAGATCAGTAGCTCAGATAAGGAAGGTCCAAGGATATTTGTAATTGTTAGTATGTATGAGAATCTTGCAGAGGAACTCCATTGTATTGTAAATGCATGAATTTGATTGGATTGCTGCAAAGGGATTGTAAATAATGTAAATAATGTTGCAAGACAGTTACTCTGTTGTTTGCTGCTTGGCCAGAGTGTTAAAACCAAAGATCCTATAGCGGAGCAAGATAGGCCACTCCTCCAAAATCCAATGGACTGACGTGTAGTACGTGACGGAACGTCACGGCCGCCATTTGTTAATGCAACACGCGACTGTATGTAATCCACCCGCTGAGATCCAAAGCAAAGATTATGGAGCTCCTCTATAATCATTGATCCAAAGCAAAGATCCTCGAGTATCTTGTAGCGGGAACAGCCACCTCCTTTGCGTAGTTTCCCTTGCATTGTATTGTGCAGTTTCCCTTGTATTGCTTTAACACACACTGCACAAAATTAAATTTAACGTATCTATATTTTATATATTTATATGAATGTGTGTCTGTGTGTGAGAGGCAAGTTAGAGATAATAAAGTTTATTCTCATGGATCAGAAGCAACTTTGATTTAAATAATCACTATTAATTCATTTGTCTTGTAAGATGATGTACATAAACCATAAAGGCAATGATATATATAATTATATAGTAATAATAAATATATGCATATATATATATATTTATACACATACATATATATACACATACATATATACACACATACATCTATACACATACATACATACACACGTATACACATACATATGCACACATACAAATAAACGCATACATATGAATACATTTATATGCATGCATACATACATATATACACACATATACATATACATGCATTTATACACATACATGCATATATACACATACATATATATTTATTCATATGATCATTTTCCAAAGATCAATAGATTTACGATCAGTCCCTGTGGATTGGAGGATAGCTAATGCTATCCCACTTTTCAAGATAGGAGCGTGAGAGAAAACGGGGAATTACAGACCAGTTAGTCCGACTTTGGTGGTGTGAAAGATGCTGGAGTCAATTATTAAAGAGGTAATAATGGGGCATTTGGATAACAGTAAAAGGATTAGTCCAAGTCAACATGGATTTGTGATTTTACAATGCATTGAAACCTCTCCCATTTTTATGAGATGCATTCCTGGAATATGTAGGAAGTTTATTGTAACCTAGTGCCCTCGTGGATTAAGGGCGGCATGGTGGTGCAGCGGTAAAGTTGCTGCCTTACAGTGGGTGCTGTCTGTACGGAGTTCGTAGGTTCTCTCCGTGACTGAATGGGTGTTCTCCGAGATCTTCGGTTTCCTCCCACACTCCAAAGACATACAGGTTTGTAGGCTTGGTATAAGTGTAAATTGTCCCTAGTGTGTGTAGGATGGTGTTAGTGTGTGGGGTCGCTGGTCAAAGGTGGGCCAAAGGGCCTGTTTCCGCGCTGTATCTCTGTAAGAAATAGAAGCAAGGATAAGCCATCTAAGTTCACACCACCATCAGTAAGATTATTGATGATCCTGCACCTCAACACCTTATTCCCACATTCTCTCCATTATCCTTCATCCTTTTCGTATTTGAAAAAAAATATCTCTCCTTTCAAGGACTCGACTTCCACCATCTCACACGATCAAGAATTCCAAGATTCCCAGCCCTTGAGTGAAGAAACTGCTCCTTGTCTCATTACTAAATATCATGACCCATATTCTGAGACTTTGGCCCTCGTTCTAGATCATCAGACCAGCCGCAATCTCCACCCACGAGTCCAATCTAAACAGAGACAGACACAAAATGCTGGAGCAACTCAGCGGGTCAGGCAGCATCTCTGGAGAAAAGGAATAGGTGACGTTGCAGGTCGGAAGCCTTCTTCAGACTGCGTTCTGACACTTCTTCTTCTTCTTCTTGCGTATGGCGCGCACAGCCTAAAGTTGTAGGACAACTTGTTCTATTTGATCTTATTTGACTGTGCACACCAGGTTGATTGGATTTGTCGAAACAGGGCGGACCACGTGAAGGTTGCAATCTCCCACCCCGCGTTCTGACACCAAAGAGCAAAATGTCCAACGTAGATACAATAATAAATATATCGCCATTTGCATTAGTTTGTGCAGTTAACAATCACAATTTCACACAATGTACATAAGACGGCAGTTATTTGACAAATACTCTGCAGTTCGGTGCAGGAGATCTTGTCGACGAGTATTCTGGACCCACTGTTGACATCTGAAATTACAGGAGATATCATTTAGGATTAACTAATAAGAAAAAAGATGATCATAATACATGCCTGAACAATGGATGATATATCACTTAAATGCAATTGTTTTCAGTTGTGTGGAGAGACCTGTATATTGAAGATGCTTTTTGCCTCTAATATGTCAATTTACCTTAAATGTAGAAGAACTTATTAAAATCTTCTTACAAAGACCATTAAGTATTTTCTTTCTATCCTCTTTTGGACCCAAGGCATAGCAGAGCTGCCAACTCTCACGAAGAGGTAGGGAGGGAGAGAGGGAAGGGAGGGAGAGAGGGAAGGGAGGGAGAGAGGGAGGGAG
>NW_022630731.1:0-65248 GCF_010909765.2 Amblyraja radiata | reverse complement strand
GAGAGATATCTGAGCGGTGGGGGGTCGAGAGGGGCAGGAATAAGTGGAGAGGGTAGGAGAGAGAGAGGAGACAGTCCGGGGGAGGGAGGGGGTGAGAGACTGGGGGTTGGGAAAAGGGGTGAAGTGGGTAGTGGGGGGGGAAGCAGGGAGCAAAGGAAGGGGGGAGGGATTCAATGGAGAGTGAGTTTGGTGCCGAGGGGGATGAATGGGGGAGGCAGGGAACTGGGGGGGGGGGGGAGAGAGGTGTCAAGTGAGTCAAGGAAGGGGGTAAGGAGCCTGGTGGGGGTTCACACTGTTTGGGGGTGGTGAGGAGGGGGAAGGGAGCAAAGGGGGGTAAGGAGCAGGAGGTGGCAGGGGTAAGGGGCAGGGAGCCACAGGGATGAGGTCACATTGTTTGGGGGTAGGGAGGGTGTTGTAGTTTAGGAAGTCAAACCAGGGCAGGATCTTCACTGTGTATGGCGGGGCGCTGGGGCAACAGACAATAGGTGCAGGAGTCGGCCATTCGGCCCTTTGAGCCAGCACCGTCATTCAGCGCGATCAGGGCTGATCATCCCAAATCAGTACCCCGTACCTGCCTTCTCCCCATATCCGCTGACTCCACTATCTTTAAGAGCCCTATCTGGCTCTCTCTTGAATGTATTCAGAGAACCGGCCTCCACCGCCCTCTGAGGCAGAGAATTCCACAGACACACAACTCTCCGTGAGAAAAAGTGTTTCCTCGTCTCCATACTAAATGGCTTACCCCTTATTCTTAAACTGGTTCTGGACTCCCCCAACATCGGGAACATGTTTACTGCCTCTAGCATGTCCAAACCCTTAACAATCTTATATGTTTCAATAAGATAACCTCTCATCCTTCTAAACTCCAGTGTACAAGCCCAGCCGCTCCATTCTCTCAGCATATGACAGTCCCGCCATCCCGGGAATTATCCTTGTAAACCTACGCTTCTCTCTCTCAATAGCAAGAATGTCCTTCCTCAAATTAGGGGGCCAAACCAGCACACAGTACTCCAGGTGTGGTCTCACTAGGACTCTGTACAACTCAGAGCCTGGTGGAATGAGAGATCTAGGAATGCGGGTACGAGTTGGGCCGAAGGGCCTCTTTCCAACGCTGTATCACTCTATGACAAAGTGCTGGAGTAACTCAGCGGGTCAGGCAGCATCTGTGGAGAAGATAGATACAAAGTGTTGGAGTAACTCAGCGGGTCAGGCAGCATCTGTGGAGAGAAGGCATGGGTGGCATTTTGGGTCGACACCCTTCTTTGGTTTAGTTTAGTTTAGAGATGCAGCGCAGAAAGAACAGGTCTTTCGGCCCACGGATCCCGCCCTGACTAGCGATCACCCCGTACACTAGCACAATCCCACGCACATTAGGGAAAATTCAGCAAATTTGCGGAGGCCGATTAAGCTACAACCCTGAACGTCTTTGAAATGTTGGAGGAAACCGGAACACCCGGAGTAAAATCCCACGAAGGTCAAAGTGTAGGCTTGGCGATCGCTTCGCCCAACACCTCCCCTCGGTTTGCAATAACCAACCTGATCTCCCGCTGGATCAGCACTTCAACTCCCCCTCCCATTCCCAATCCGACCTTTCTGTCCTGGGCCTCCTCCATGGCCAGAGTGAGGCCTACCGAAAATTGGAGGAGCAGCACCTCATATTCCGCTTGGGCAGTTTACACCCCAGCGGTATGAACATTGACTTCTCCAATGTCAGGTTGTCCCTGCTTTCTCCTCCCCTTCCCAGCTCTCCCTCAGCCTCTGAGTCTCCGCATCTTCCTTTCTTCTTCCCGCTCCACTCCCACCCCACCCCCACGTCAGTCGGATGAAAGGTCTCGACCCGAAACGTCGCCTATTTCCTTCGCTCCATAGATGCTGCCTCACCCGCTGAGTTTCTCCAGCATTTGTGTCTACCTGGTGGAAAGCAAGGATGTAAGACTGCAAAGAGAAGTTGATCACCTATTAATTATGCCAAAAATGTAAAATGCGCATATAACTATTGTGTCACGAGTGTTTTGAAAATTTGCTAGCGATGTGAATCATTGAAACACTTTGGGTTGTGTCAGTGTATTGTACCACATCCTGAATATAATGGCGTGTTTGTGAAACTCACCACCAATGTATGGGATATTAGAAACATAGAAAATAGGTGCAGGAGTAGGCCATTCGGCCCTTCGAGCCTGCACCGCCATTCAATATGATCATGACTGATCATCCAACTCAGTATCCTGTACCTGCCTTCTCTCCATACCCCCTGATCCCTTTAACCACAAGGGCCACATCTAACTCCCTCCTAAATATAGCCCATGAACTGGCCTCAACTGACTTCTGCGGCAGAGAATTCCAGAGATTCACCACTCTCTGTGTGAAAAAAGTTTTCCTCGTCTCGGTCCTAAAAGATTTCCCCCTTATCCTTAAACTGTGACCCCTTGTTCTGGACTTCCCCAACATCGGGAACAATCTTCCTGCATCTAGCTTGTCCAACCCCCTAAGAATTTCTATAAGATCCCCCCGCAGTCTTCTAAATTCTAGCGAGTACAAACCGAGTCTATCCAGCCTTTCTTCATATGAAAGTCCTGACATCCCAGGAATCAGTCTGGTGAACTTTCTCTGTATTCCCTCTATGGCAAGAATGTCTTTCCTCAGATTAGGAGACCAAAACTGTACGCAATACTCCAGGTGTGGTCTCACCAAGACCCTGTACAACTGCAGTAGAACCTCCCTGCTCCTATACTCAAATCATTTTGCTATGAATGCTAACATACCATTCGCCTTCTTCACTGCCTGCATGCCTACTTTTAATGACTGGTGTACCATGACACCCAGGTCTCGTTGCATCTCCCCCATTCCTAATCGGCACCATTCAGATAATAGTCTGCTTTCTTGTTTTTGCCACCAAAGTGGATAACCTCACATTTATCCACATTAAACTGCATTATACTATATTCTTTGTGACTGCGCTGTAATTATAGAGAGAAGTGTAGATTGGTTACTTCTTACTAACTACTTGTAGTGCTTGTTGGTAGAAGCTTGGCCTACTATGTGGTTTATATTATCAGAAGTCTGCTTTAGTAATTAGCAAAGATACTAGAGCGGAGCAAATAGACCACTCCTGCAAATCCAATGGACTGACGTGTAGTACGCAACGGAGCGCAACTTCCGCCATTTCAGTAAGCCCGACTTCAGTTATGCCTCTCGCAGTGTAATCAGCGTTGCGGGGGAACAGTTTGTGTTTACTATGTTTATAGTATCTTTGCTTGGACACTATGTAATATTATGTTTATTAGTAATTAGTATGAGTAGCTGCTAGTTACTGTAACACCATGCAGATGAATGCTGTGAGTGAGTGGACTTTAATAAACATGTGTTGTACCTTGACATGCATACGACTCGACTCATTACAAGTGGTACAGCACAAGAATGAACCCTTCGGCCCACAATATTTGTGCATGAAAACATTTGAGTATCGGCTGAAGTTACCCACTCATCCATTCCTCTCCCTACCTTGTACTCTTGCTCACTGAAATATCTCTCCTATGCTAGAACGAAGACGACATTCTCCACCGCCTCTTGAATCGCCTCTTCCAGCCTCTGGCGGTAATGATTTGTCAAATGCAGCAGCTGTGAATCATCACACTTTTCCAGGAGCTCCGTCATCGAAGACATTGGAGGAGCTGTGATGAATCAAAATAATGGAATTATCGAGGGATGTCTGTTTTCCTCCACCGAAAGCTGCACTTGGGAGTGTCACCACCCCACTCTGCTAAAAGGCAGACCACATGACGGAGATGAGGTTCTACCCGCACACTGCACGGAGGGAGACCCGGCTGCGATCCTCGGCTTGCCCTGATAATGGTCCCCAGGCTGTTGCTGTAACTTGTTCCCTGCGATCGATCACCCATTCACACCAGTTCTACATTATCCTGCAAACTTCACATGAACAGATTACTTTAACCTGGCATCATGTTGGGCACAGACAGCATAGGCCGAAGTGTCTGTTCTTGTACTGCAGTGTGCTAGTTTAGATAGAATTCTCCAACCTCTTTCAATACTTCTTATTCGCTTTCCTTCTCTCCTTATCCCAATACACATCCTATTCCCCATCTGCAAATTTCCCCAACCCTTCTGTAGTGGCCATTTGGCTTTATGTTGTGTGTCATTAATTATGGTCATTTGCCGTTAAATTTTAGTCTGCCGGTAATTATGTGGGTGGAATTTATTACGTGGTCAGTGGCGTGTTTGCTGCTGGGCTTCTTGCGCAGAAGCTGTTCTTTACTTCGTTTAGTTCGGAGGTCCATGGCCAAGAGGTATAATGGGCCTGCCCCATTGCGGGGACCTAATTCGCGACTTTAGAAGAGTTTACCCTCGACTCGTACTCGCAGCAAGGTCGACACGAGGTCCTAGGAGGTCTTTGTAACTCTCCTTCATGCCCGAGAGTAGTCCCCGCGTACTCAAGGCCTCGGCTAGGTCGCGGCGTTTTTTTCAGCAAGCTGAAAAATGCCCGCGAGTAAAAAAAGGTCACCATGGAAAAAATCAATATTTTTTTACTCATAGGTTTAGTCGTAGTAGTTCGCAATGCTATCGTAGGTAATCGAAGGTAGTCGAAGGTAAAGCTCATTGAGAGAAAAAAAAGGTAAGTAAACCGAACGGTAATGTTAAATGGCGCTAAACTTTATTAAACGATGTCTGGCTTCTTAAAAGTGTCTCCACTCCTTCTCCTCCCCTTCTCCCCCCTCTCTCCCCTTCTCTCCCCCCCCCCCCCCCCCCCCCCCCACCCACTCTAAAGGACTTACCGTAACTGTGCCAGCCGCCTTATACCTGCCTGTTCATCACGGGTGTGAATTTCGACAGTGCTCCTCCACTTTTCCTGCCCCCCGCCTTTGCGATGTGTTTGTGTGTGTGTGTGTGTGTGTGTGTACGTGTGTGTTTGTGTGTGTGTGTGTGTGTGTGTGTGTGTGTGTGTGTGTGCTGACGGTCGATCCATTCGTAGTTTCATCTTGTCCTTCCACAAATTAGGGGACCAAAACTGCACACAATACTATAGGTGTGGTCTCACTAGGGCTCTGTACAACTGCAGAAGGACCTCTTTGCTCCTATATTCGATTCCTCTTGTAATAAATGCCAACATGCTATTCGCTTTCTTCACTGCCTTCTGTACCTGCATGCTTACTTTCATAGATTGATGTACAAGGACCCCCAGATGCCCTTGTACTTCCCCTTTTCGCAACTTGTCATCATTTAAATAGTAATCTGCCTTCCTGTTTTTGGTACCAAAGTGGATAACCTCACATTTATCCACATTAAACTTCATCTGCCATGCATCTGCCTACTCTACCAACTAGTCCAAGTCACCCTGCATTCTCGTAGCATCCTCCTCACAATTCACACTGCCACCCTGCTTTGTGTCATCTGCAAATTTGCTAATGTTACTTTGAATCCCTTCATCCAAATCATTGATGTATATTGTAAATAGTTGCGGTCCCAGCATCGATCCGTCCGGTACCCCACTAGTCACTGCCTGCCATTCTGAAAGGGACCCGTTAATCCCTACTCCTGTCTGCCCACCGCTGCTCTATCCATGTCAGCACTCTACCCACAATACCATGTGCCCTAATTTTGCCCACTATTCTCCTTTGTGGGACCTTATCAAATGCTTTCATAAAGTCCAGGTACACTACATCCACTGGCTCTCCCTTGTCCATTTGCCTAGTTACATCTTCAAAAAATTCTAGAAATTTAGTGATGCACGATTTCCCCTTTGTAAAGCCATGCTGATCGGACCGATCCTGTTACTTCTATCCAAATGTGCGGCTATCTCATCTTTTATAATTGACTCCAGCATCTTCCCCACTACTGATGTCAGTCTAACTGGTCTATAATTCCCTGTTTTCTCTCTCCCGCCTTTCTTAAAAAGTGGGATAACATTAGAGTGAGTGGGAGTGGGGGGAGAGAGTGGGAGGGGGAGAGAGTGGGTGGGGGAGAAAGTGGGAGGGGGAGAGAGTGGGACGGGGAGAGAGTGGGAGGGGGAAAGTCAGGGGGTGGAAGGGAGGGGGAGAGTAGAGGGGAGAGAGAGAGGGGGGAGAGCAGAAAGAGTGGAGAGAGATTGAGGGGAGAGAGAGAGAATATTTAAAAAACAGGAAAATGTGCGTTAATTTGCCGGAGCAAATAACGGAGAACTGTAAAAACTGTTAAAAAATGCAGTAAATCGAAATTTAGAGAGAAATAAATTTAAAAAATGTTAATTAAAAAAAATAATTAACAAATGGTTTTTTTTTAATTAAAAAAAATGTAATTACTTGTCTAATGAAATATTAATATTATTCATTGGCTCCTTTTTCCCCACCCCCGCCCTATCTGGAGGGGCAGAGAGAGAGAGGGGAAAGAGAGAGAGAGGGTGGAGTGGGGGAGTAAGAGAGGGAAGAGAGAGAGGAGGGATAGAGAGGGGAGAGAGAGAGAGATGGATGGAGGGGAGAGAGATGAAATAACGGGCATCAACAGCTGGAAATAACGGGTTCCCCCATTGCGGGGGGCACGGCATTCGGGTTCACACGCACACTCACCACCCCCCCCCCCACACACATACACACACACAGGGGGAAACGGGGTGGGGAGAGGGGAGAGGAGAGCGGGAGGGAGAGGAGGGGGAAAGGGGGAGGAGGGTGGGAGGAGGATAGGACCAGTGTTGTGATAGTCGGTGTAGATTGGTGACGTATTGCGGTAGTGATGAACTAACAACCTCCTGTCCCGCTCTGTCTGTCTGTCTGTCTGTCTGTCTACTGGATGTTATGATTCAAGATGATTTAAACGTCACACCTGTGTTTATGACGTCATTTATAGTCGGAATCCGAACGTCGTTGTGGAGAAGCGAAGTCCGAATGAATGACGTTTGGTGAAGAACCTTCTGGAAACGGCTTCTTCTTCCCAGCGGGCAACGCGAGCGGGCGGGCGGGAAATAACGGGCGGCAACGGCTGGAGGCGGAGCGTCGACAATTGGGGGCGGGGTTAACGGGCGTTGAACAATTGATGGAGTTTACGGGCAATAAGGTTCGGGAACAGTTCGACCGGGCGGTTAACGGGCGGACACAGCTGGGGGGAGGGGTGCGGGCGGACACAGCTGGGGGGGGGTGCGGGCGGACACAGCTGGGGGGGGGGGTGCGGGCGGACACAGCTGGGGGGGGGGGGGCGGGCGGACACAGCTGGGGGGCGTAGGAGGAGGGTGGAGCAGAGAGGGACACAGATAGACAGACAGACAGACAGACAGACAGAGAGGGACACAGATGGAGGGAGACGGAGACTGACGGCGGAAATGCCGGGATCGCGCGTCGAAAACGGAGCTTGGGGGGGGGGGGGGGGGTGTTGACGTCACTCGGCCTCGCGCCGTTTCCTGCGGACGTTTGAAGCGGCTCCGCGCGCGGGAGATATGGACAGCGGCCCCCACGCGCTCTGGCCCCTCACACGCGCTCGGATCCCGGGTGGAGCGAGCGAGGCAGCGCGCGGGCTCACGGTGTCAATGCGGCGGCGGCGGCAGCAACTTGGCTGCTTTAAATTCATGCTTCACTTCATCATCGCTTCCAGCTGTCAGCTTAGCAGCGGTTAACAGCGGCGATCAACGGTTAGTGGGGGGGGGGGGGTGGTCGGGTGGAAAGAGAGAGGGGGGGGATAAAGAGTAGGAGGCGGGAGGTTAACGGACGTCGACGGCGGGGGAGGGGAGGAGGAGGAGGAGGCGGGAGGTTAACAGTCGTCGACAGTTGTGGGGCCCGGGAGCGAGTGTAATACAGTTTATCCGCCCGGGAGCGAGTGTAATACTGTTGTGGGGCCCGGGAGCCAGTGTAATACTGTTGTGGGGCCAGGGGCGAGTGTAATACAGTTGAGAGGAGGAGGGGGTAGAGGAGAAGGGAGAGGAGAAGGGGAGTGGGAGAGAGGAGAGGCGATGGGGGGACAGAGGAGAAGGGAAGGGGAGAAAGGAGAGGATGGGGGCGTGGGAGAGAAGAAGGGGAGAGGGGGAGGGGAAGAGTAGAAGAGGGAGAAGAGAAGGGGGAGAGGAGTAGGGGGGGAGGGGGAGAGGAGAAGGGGGAGGGGGAGAGGAGAAGGGGTGTAGAGGAGAAGGGGAGGCGGGAGAGTAGAAGGGGGTAGGGGAGAGGAGAAGGGTGGGAGGGTGGAGAGAGGAGAGGGGGGGGTGAGAGTAGGAGGAGGAGGGTAGATAGGGAGGGGGTAGCGAGGGGATACAGCGCGTCTCCGTTGCTGTATCTGTATCTTTGCCTGTAATCACCACCACTGGATGTCACAAACGTATCCTACACCCACTAGGGACAATGTTTACATTCACCAAGCCAATTAACCTAACCTGCACGTCTTTGGAATGTGGGAGGAAGCTGGAGATCTGGGCGAAAACCCACGCAGGTCAAGGGGAGAACGTGCAAACTCTGCACAGACAGCGTCCATAGTCGGGATCGAACCCGGGTCTCCAGCGCTGCATTTTGCTGTAAGGCAGCAACTCTACCGCTGCGCCACCGTGAATCCCCGGGGAGAGTGGCGCCGTTTGTCAATCGGGTTCCCGCTCATCAGTGAAGGGGTTCCTGCGGCCACAGCCGACCGGTGATGCCCCGAGTTTATGCATCACCGGGCAGAGAGGGGTCTGCCGTGGGGAGCAGCTGAATGAGGCCAGTCGGCCCATCTAGTCTACTCCGCCATTCAATCATGGTTAGACACAAAAAGCTGGAGTAACTCAGCGGGACAGGCAGCATCTCTGGAGAGAAGGAATGGGTGACGTTTCGGGTCGAGACCCTTCTTCAGTCTGGTTATGGATAAGGGAAACGAGATATAGACGATGATTTTTTTTCTTAGACTCAATCACGGCTGATCTATCACTCCCTCTGAACCTCATTCTCCTGCCTTATCCCCATAGCCCTGACACCCGTACGAATGAAGAATCTGTCAACCTCCGCCTTAAAAATACCTAATGACAGCCGTCTGCGGCAATGAATCCCACAGATTCACCACCCTCCAGCTCAAGAAATTCCTCATCATTTCCAGTCTAAAGGGACATCCTTTAATTCCGAGGCTGTGCCCTCTGGTCCTAGACTCTCCCACTGGTGGATACATCCTCTCCACATCCACTCTGTCCAGGCCTTTCACTATTTGATGGGGTGTGGAGGGTGCAGAGAGGGTTCATGAGCATGGGGACGGGGTTTGTAGGGTGCAGGGAGGGTTTGGGAGAGAGGGGAGATGGTGCAGAGAGGGTTCGGAAGGGATGTGAAGGGTGCACAGAGGGTTTGGGAGAGCAGTTGGGATGTGGAGGACACAGAAGGTTCAGTAGGATGGGGTGTGGAGGAAGAAGAGAGGGTTCAGGCGGGTGAGGATGGGATGTGGAGGGTGAAGAGAGGGTAAAGGAGGTGAGGATGGGGTGTGGAGGGTGAAGATGGGGTGTGGAGGGTGAAGAGAGGGTTCAGAAGGGGAGGATGGGGTGTGGACGATGCGGAGAAGGTTCAGGGGGAGGATGAGGTGTGGAGGGTGTCGAGGGGGCTCGGCAGGGTGGGGACAGGGTGGGTGACAGCATGGTGCCAGATGGGGTGACTGTGGGAAATGTGAGGCCATCCTCGCCAGCAGACAATGAAGCAGCAATGCTGTATTGTGTGAATGTTTTTGTACTATTATACAATTAACATGATGCCTTGCTGCAGCAGCACCAAGAGTATTAGATAACATTTATCGACATAAATAAGGAATAATATTGCATCAAGTTTCATCAGACTGGTGTTGCCGTGTGTAGCGAGACCGATGCTCTGCCTCTGTTCTTTAGTGTTTGGAGGAATGAGGGGTGACCTGAATGAAATGTCCATAGAATGGATGTATGCTGGGTGTTATGTTATGCTGCATGTAAGTATTTAATTGTTCCATTGTACATGTGAGAATTTAACGCTCTTGACTCCTGGGTTTTCCCCTGAGTGAAGAGTCCAGATACAGGGGTCAGAATCTGTGACGGGTCGTGGTCGGTTTGTTTCTGGGGTGGCTTGTTTCTGACTCTGAGGAACGGTGGAACAATACCGGGCTGCCCAGCTCCACCCAGTGTAAATGTGCTTGGGATTCCTGTCTTCATCACTCTGTCTACCAGTGGTACCTCCACCCTCCAGCTACCGTTGGTCATTTGCGGTTTCAATACATTGAGGACAGAGGAAGCCAGTTATTTGACCCACAGTGTCTTTGCCGTTGTGCAAGAGTTCATCGGTCAGATCCCACCTTCTGGTAACCAGTCTTCAAGCACACATTGTAGTGTATACGTTTCTTCAAAGGTAATTTTAGCTGTGGAATTCTCTGCCACAGAAGGTAATCGAGGCCACAGTTCATTGTCTATATTTAAGAGGGAGTTAGATGTGGCCATGTGGCCCTTGTGGCTAAAGGGATCAGGGTGTATTGAGAGACGGCAGGGATGGGATACTGAGTTGGATGATCAGCCATGATCATATTGAATGGCGGTGCAGGCTCGAAGGGCCGAATGGCCTCTACTCCTGCACCTATTTTCTATGTTTCTATGTTTCTATGAGTTCCAGATCTGTACTGATCCTGTGGTGGGAGAAATCTTTCAGCTAATAATCTTTCAGCTAATTCCTGTAACACCGTGCTAAACTGGTCCTCCTCCTTTCATCCCTCATCTCATTACTCTATACACCTCAATTGATGCTGTCGTGAAATTTAGTCTTTCCAATCATTTATCAAAGTTCCAAATACAGTTAATAATTTCCAGACTTATTCCAATTAACCACCTAGCTGCCCGTGACTTTGCCAATTGTAACCTTACTTGGAATTAGAAATGTGAGGCAAATGTTTGAGTTGTGTTTACGTGTCGGAACAGCATTCGTTTTATTTGAGCAGAAGTTGTGAGCAGCCAATTCCACCCATGACATGTGACAGGATCTGTTTGTGGGACTCATCGAGATTTTAAAGTAGACGTGGTGTGTAACCTAAATGGGAACTTGAGGTTGTGTTATCCGGTTTGACTTTAGACCTGCAGCATCTGTGGGTTTGAGTTTAGACCTGCAGCATCTGTGGGTTTGATATTAGACCTGCAGCATCTGTGGGTTTGAGTTTAGACCTGCAGCATCTGTGGGTTTGAGTTTAGACCTGCAGCATCTGTGGGTTTGATATTAGACCTGCAGCATCTGTGGGTTTGAGTTTAGACCTGCAGCATCTGTGGGTTTGATATTAGACCTGCAGCATCTGTGGGTTTGAGTTTAGACCTGCAGCATCTGTGGGTTTGAGTTTAGACCTGCAGCATCTGTGGGTTTGTGCACAAGCTGGCAAGTCACCGGATGGGCGTCGCTTCCTTCCTGCCGACCGACCTGTTGCAGCGGCGAGTGAACAGAGAAGAGAAGAGAGGGAGTCCACGGGCTGGGGCAGCGGGGAGAGGAGAGGAGAGGGGAGAGTGAGAGGGGAGAGGGAGAGGGGAGAGGGGAGAGGAGAGAGGAGAGGGACTCCACTGTCCACGCCGGGGGAGCGGGGTGCCGCTGTCTGAAGCAGGGCCCCACTGTCCCGGCGGGCGGGCGGGGAGACTCAGGGCCGCTGAGGGGAGCGACGACAGCAGACTGACATCGGTGAGTATTTTGTCCGCCGCACCCCAGTGGACGGCTCCATTGAAGTCAATAGGGGTGAAGCCATAGGCGGCCATCTTAGCTACTGGCAGTCTCCCATTGAAGTCAATGAGAGTGAAGCCACAGGCGGCCATCTTGACTAATGGCAGTCTCCCATTGAAGTCAATGTGAGTGAAGTCACAGGCGGCCATCTTAACTACTGGCACACAGCGCGGGCGGGGAGACTCCGGGCCGCAGAGCTAGGACAGCAGATTGTAGAAGGGTTTCGGCCCGAAACGTTGACTATTTCCTTCGCCCCATCGATGCTGCTGCACCCGCTGAGTGTCTCGAGCATTTTTGTGTACGAGCGAGGACAGCAGATTGACATCCATCCATTGGTGAGTATTTTGTCTGCCGCTCCCCAGTAGACTGGTCTAATCTTGGGGAGACACTTGGGTTAAATTCCCCCATTGAATGTGATTTTCTCTTGTCTGTCAGCAACACATTGAATGTATTGTTGTGAGTAAATGTGTCCCAGTGATAGTTTGAAGCAGAAAGGTCATGTTGAGCAACAGCTGCTGCTGCGTTTTGTCATTGGATGTGTTGGTGGAGATTCATGCTGCACATCCATCACACACACTTGCATAAAGTTGTAACCAACACTTGATGTGTTGAATGAGCTGAGCAGTCTGCTGGAGTCAAAGCAAATGTCCCAGTTTGTTTACACTTACTAAATGGGAACTATTTCATAATAATAATAATAATAATAATAATACATTTTATTTATGGGCGCCTTTCAAGAGTCTCAAGGACACCTTACAGAAATTTAGCAGGTAGAGGAAAAACATGTAAGGGGAATGAAATAAATAGTAGAGACATGACTAGTACACAAAGTAAATACAGAATTCAATACAAAACACAGTATGAGGCAATTAATGCACAGATGAAAAGGGACGGGGACGTGGGACTAAGGATAGGCAGAGGTGAAGAGATGGGTCTTGAGGCGGGACTGGAAGATGGTGAGGGACACGGAATTGCGGATCAGTTGGTGGAGGGAGTTCCAGAGCCTGGGAGCTGCCCTGGAGAAGGTTCTGTCCCCCAAACTGCGGAGGTTGGACTTGTAGATGGAGAGGAGACCAGCTGATGTGGATCTCAGGGACCATGAAGGTTGGTACGGGGAGAGGAGGTCAGTGAGATATGGGGGGGCCAGATGGTGGAGAGCTTTGTAGGTGAGGATCAGGATTTTGTAGGTGATCCAGTGAGAGATGGGAAGCCAGTGAAGATGTGTGAGGACTGGAGTGATGTGATGCCAGGATTTGGTATGGGTGATGAGTCGGGCGGCTGCATTCTGGAATGAAACCGTCAGCTTGTTATTTCCGCTTTCAGATATTTGTGCTGATAAAACTTCCTCAATTACCAGAGTAAAGGCCTTTCTGAACCTTCTGTACGGAGAGTTGCCCATTTTTTTCGCCCTGTGGTCACAGATAAGACTGGTTCTAGTTCTAGTTGATCACTGCGCAAACACCTCATCAGTGGTTATCGGGTGCAGGTCGGAGTGAGTAGAGTGGTGATTACATTTTGAAGTGGGCCTTTTTCACCAAGTTAAGGAGTTCTAGTTGCTCAATCCCCTTTTTAAATGACTTAACATCGGGAGCAGCACGTGTGTTGGGTCCATTCCCTTATTGTCCTTGGGTAAAGGGAACATTGGTACTAAAGTTTATTGAAATTTAGCCAGTCGATGATGTAGGGACCGTTATTTTGTCTTGTTTCATGGCAGTTGGTGATCTGGGATAACGGGAGGATTGATGGTGTGATTTTGTGAATCTGCTTGTAAATTGCAATAAGTCTTAGCCCGATTCTGCGGAGCTCTAGGGTATCCCATCCAAGAGAAGTCGGCATATTATTCAGGCTTGATTTGCGCTTGTGGTCATTACATACATAGCGGGCTACCCGGCATTGTAGTTTCTCCAGGGTGATCTTGTTGTTGAAAGGATCCCATACGGCTCCACAATACACCAATTTGAGCCTGACCAAGGACTTGTAGGCATTCTCTTTGACGGATGTACTACATGCATGAACATTTATGTTGAGTAGGCCGAGGGACTGAGTGATCCCAGGAGAAATTGCAGCAGAATGATAGTAAAAGGAAAGGATACTTTGAAGATTTCAGATTTGCAACACAGAATGCGTTTTGTACATTTCAATTCTCATTTCATTATTCAAATGAGTTGGGACTGACTATTGGGTATGTGACTTGAAATATGATATTTGCACAAATCTATTGACCACTTTAGGATGACGTGTGACTTTCACAACCGTTTTTTTGGGCATGGACATTTTTTTTTAAATATTGCTCTTCCAGAAGATCTGAATGAAAAAGAGAAACATACTGGAAACACTCAGCAGTTTGATCAGCATTTGATTACAGTCCCAGCTCTGATAATGGATCATCCAACATTGCACTTCCACTGTTTTCTGTATTCACTAATTTAATCAATAAAGTAAATACACATTGTCTTTATTACATTGGTAACAAATGCTAGTCATTTGTACTTGGCCAGATCACACGCAGCAGTTAGATAAACAAATACGTTTGATTTAGATGCTAGAGGTTGTTTAAAGGTAGGGAGAGATCACCTGTCCACAGCTGGGACAGTTCAGGACCATTTAATGTAGAATTGTATCTTTCAGCTATGATAATAGAGAATGTCTGCAAGATAGCAAAGGATAATCCCTGTTTGTTAAGGATGAATCAGTTGGAGAGCTGAGTGCTGAGAGGAACAGATGTTTGTTCAACAGTTCAGTAGTCCAATATGTAACTGTACAGTGAAATTCTTAAAGCACATATTACACAGTTTGTTATCAAGGTGCACTCCCAGATATTTATATGTCTGCACCACCTCAATGTCCATCTCTGCAGTGTTAAGCGGCTGAAGGGGGAGCTTGGACCTGCCAAACTTAACCACCATCTCTTTGGTCTTGGTTTCAGTATAGGAGTAGAGAGGTACTTTTGCAGTTGTATAGGGCTCTAGTGAGACCACATCTGGAGTATTGCGTACAGTTTTCGTCTCCTAATTTGAGGAAGGACATCCTTGTGATTGAGGCAGTGCAGCGTAGGTTCACCAGATTGATCCCTGGGATGACGGGGCTGTCATATGAGGAAAGATTGTAAAGACTAGGCTTGTATTCACTGGAGTTTGGAAGGATGGGGGGGGGGGGGAATCTTATAGAAACATATAAAATTATAAAAGGACTGGACAAGCTAGATGCAGGAAAAATGTTCCCAATGTTGGGCGAGTCCAGAACCAGGGGCGACACACAGTCTTAGAATAAAGGGGAGGTCATTTAAGACTGAGGTGAGAAAAAAACGTTTCCACCCAGAGAGTTGTGAATTTGTGGAATTCCCTGCCACAGAGGGCAGTGGAGGCCAAGTCACTGGGTGTATTTAAGAGAGAGTTAGATAGAGCTCTAGAGGCTAGTGGAATCAAGGGATATGGGGAGAAGGCAGGCACGGGTTATTGATAGGGGACGATCAGCCATGATCACAATGAATGGCGGTGCTGGCTCGAAGGGCCAAATGGCCTCCTCCTGCACCTATTTTCTATGTTTCTATACAACATCTACCCAAGGTTTCAGAATGCCCCACTCTAACACTTCCTCAGAATGCCCCACCCCTTGCAACCTTACAAAAAGGCAGATCAAACTCAAGAGGCCAAGTGTCATATTCCTGCTCCTAATATGTTCATGTATTGTTCCAAATAAACCTAATTTCCAGAGCTACCCAGACTACGTGTTCCCCCATCTTATTTCCTGGAAAGATACTTTGCCATTTGTGCCGTCTCCAATGTATATTTGTTCCATTAATTTAGGGGGTTGATTTATTGATAAGACAAGCATGTGTTGGAGGGACTGAATCAGTCTGAAGAAGGGTCTCGACCTGAAACGTCACCCGTTTAAAAAAAAAACCTTCTCCCCAGAGGTGCTGCTTGTTCCACTGAGTTACTCCAGCATTTTGTGTCTATCTGTGATTTAAACCAACATCTGCAGTTCTTTCCTACATGCTGTACAGCGTGTGATGTCATCAGCTGAAAGTGTTGTCCTGCTCCTTGCAATTGTTGTCTAATACCGGCTTTTAATTTATTACAGAGCAGCGGAACGTGTGAACGGCAGTCACCATCATGGCTGATGGAGCGGACCAGGGAGGAGATCCAGTGGCCTCGACAACGAGGACAGACGACGGTGTGTTGTAGAATTACGTCAGATATAAATGTCCCAACAATCAAGAGCGGAACTCGCTATCAAAACATGGAGGGGACGGGGGACACAATTTTTTGGCGGTACACTCACACGCGCGAGACTTCGCAGGCTCAATCCAGCGCTAAATACAGCTCAACTCTGCCTGTCTCGCCGGGTTAACTACAGCCCTGACTGGACTGATGGGACACCAGCCCTGATTCTCCACGCTGGCCATATTTCCCGCAAGTCCAGGCAGGTTCACCTGGCAGGACAGGCAGAGTTGAGCTGGGTTTAGGGCTGTTTCTCTGTGCTGGCTGTGGGCCTGGGGGTACATCTCGTGTCTGACTGTCGACCTCTTTGGCCACCCGTGGGGGGGGGGGGGGGCACTCGGGACGAATGAAACTCATCTCCACTGCCTTCATACAGTCCATATTTCTCCATTCCCTGCATTTCAAAAAGCTTCAATACCACGATGGTATATGCCCCAACCACCACACCTGGCAGCTCGTTCCAGGCACCCACCATCCTATGTGTATAAATAACTTCACCCGCACATCTCCTTTGAATTCCACCCCTTTCAGCTTAAAGCTGTGCACCCCAGTGTTGCCACAGACCCCCAGCCAGAAGAACAACCCTCTGTCTTGGAGGCTGCAAGGTGACTTGGATAGGCTGGGTGAGTGGGAAAATGCGTGGCAGATGCAGTATAATGTGGATAAATGTGAGGTTATCCGCTTTGGTGGCAAAAACAGGAAAGTGGACTATTATCTGAATGGTGGCCGATTAGGAAAGGGGGAGATGCAACGAGACCTGGATGTCATGGTACACCAGTCATTAAAAGTAGGCATGCAGGTGCAGCAAGCAGTGAAGAAGGCGAATGGTATGTTAGCATTCATAGCAAAAGGATTTGAGTATACGAGCAGGGAGGTTTACTGCAGTTGTACAGGGTCTTGGTGAGACCACACCTGGAGTATTGCCTACAGTTTTGGTCTCCTAATCTGAGGAAGGACATTCTTGCCATAGAGGGAGTACAGAGAAGGTTCACCAGACTCATTCCTGGGATGTCAGGACTTTCATATGAAGAAAGACTGGATAGACTCGGTTTGTACTTGCTAGAATTTAGAAGATTGAGGGGGGATCTTATAGAAACTTACAACATTCTTAAGGGGTTGGACAGGCTAGATGCAGGAAGATTGTTCCCGATGTTGGGGAAGTCCAGAACGAGGGGTCACAGTTTAAGGATAAGAGGGAAATCTTTTAGGACCGAGATGAGGAAAACACTTTTCACATAGAGAGTGGTGAATCTGTGGAATTCTCTGCCACAGAAGGTAGTTGAGGCCAGTTCGTTGGCTATATTTAAGAGGGAGTTAGATGTGGCCCTTGTGGCTAAAGGGATCAGGGGGTATGGAGAGAACGCAGGTACAGGATACTGTGTTGGATGATCAGCCATGATCATATTGAATGGCGGTGCAGGCTCGAAGGGCTGAATGGCCTCTACTCCTGCACCTATTTTCTACGTTTCTATGTGTTCTCAGTAAACGGGTTCTGAATGTATAGAACCACGTTGCTGTGAATCTTGTGCATTCTTATTATGATGTTATCAGTCACCTGAAAGATCCTTCCATTGGTGAGTTGTGGCCTGTGTGGGGACACAGTCCTTATTTTTACAAACTATTTTATTGCGGACGTTGGATGTTTTCTCTGAAACTGTATCGCTACAAGCTGAGAAAACTATATTCAGCACTCTCTACACTCTACCTGCTGTACTTGTGCTTGGTTTGGCCGTATTTATGTATAGTATTACCTGATTAGATTGGACAGCATGCAAACACAATATTGTCACTGTTTCTCAGTACATGTGACAATAATACGTGTCGGCACAGTAGAACCGCTGGCCCACGGCTCCGGAGGCTCGGGTTCGATTCTAACCATGGCCACTGTTTGTGTGGAGTTTGCATGTTTTTCCTATGACGGCGTGTGTTTCCTCCCACATCCCTATGGCATGCTGGCATGAACATCAATTGCCCTCTGTAAATGTGCTCCTAATATGCAGAACGTGAGATAACATAAAACTAGTGTGAGCGGGTGATGGATTGATGATTGGCATGGACTCGCTGGGCCGAAGGGCCTGTTTGCATACTGTGCCTCTGAACTCTGAATGCTAAAGCTAAAGTGTGAGAATATGTCGCGTTTAATGTCTCAACGGTGTATTCTCTCAAAAGGTGTTGACATTGTGTCCATCCAGAATCAAGAAGAGAATGCACCCGTGGGATTGAACAGTGGGAGAGGGACAATTGTTGTGAGTTAGCGCATTGTTTAGATGCTGCAGGGAATAAGTTACAGCAACAGCCTGGGGACCATTGTCAGGGCAAGTCGAGGATCATAGCCGGGTCTCCCTCCCTCCGTACAGGGTGCGGGTCGAACCGGCTCGTGGCCTGACAGCAACCCGCTGATCGGAGCGCCTCATCTCCGTCATGTGGTCTGCCTTTTAGCAGAGTGGGGGTGGTGACAGCTATGGGTGGAGGAAAACAGACAACACTTGATAATTCCATTATTTTGATTCATCACAGCTCCTCCAATGTCTTCGATGATGGAGCTCCTGGAAAGGTGTGATGATTCGCAGCTGCTGGATTTGACAAATCATTACCGCCAGAGGCTGGAAGCGGCGATTCAAGAGGCGGTGGAGAATGTTGGCTTCGTTCTAGCATACGAGAGATATTTCAGTGAGCAAGAGTACAAGGTAGGGAGAGGATTGGATGAGTGGGTAACTTCAGCTGATACTCAAATGTTTTCCTGCACAAATATTGTGGGCCGAAGGGTCCATTCTTGTGCTGTGCTGCTCTCTGTAATTACAACTCAGTACGGCGCAGTCACAAAGAATATCCGGCACAGCAGTGGTGATCCACAAACTGGAGGGTGCAGGCTTGAGGGGAGATGGGAGAAATGTAGGTGGGATCTGGGGACAACAGGTTTACTTGGAGAGCAGTCCATATCTGGAACACAATGCCAGAGGAAGCTGGAAAAGCGGATAACATTAGGGGTATCAAAGTACATTCAGACTGATGAGTGGATAGGAGCGGCTTACGGGGCTGTAGGCCAAATGCAGGCAAATGGCCCTGGCTTACAATTGTAACGTGGTTGGCATGGACAATGTGGGCTGAATAGCCTGTCTCCCTGTGGTATATTGCTCTATCACTCTACCACTTAAGGCACTGTGACTCCAGTAAATCCATCGCCAAGGTTGGCCGAGGGTTCTGTTTCCGTGTTGTACAGCTCTATAACTACTTGTCCCCACGGCTCTTCACAGCGAGTCGTCAAACGCACGAAGAGAGGAAGCCGTGTGGCCGGTTCCACACTTCTCCTCAACCTGGTGACTGAGAAAGAGCCGCAGGTCCGTAAACTGATATGGAAATGCTTCGTGAAAATGCACCACCAGCTCCCCAAACTGGAGGAATTGCTGAAAGCAATGGGGGAAGAAGGTACAGGACATGTTTCTATAGAGAATTTGTCCTTTTTGTCAAAATGCAACTCAGACTCATTCCATGAAATTATTCCAACAGGTTCTGATCTGATCGAATCGTTCAAAGCCATGAAGGTTTCCTTGGAACTACCTGCTCATCTGAAAGGTATTCAATTGCATGTTTTGGCCAACTGCGGATACGCCGTCCATCAATCAGCCCTTCCTATTTATCCCATCTTTATATCCACTCCTTGCAGACTAGGAACAATTTACAGATGTCCAATTAATCAACATCTTTGCGATGAGGGAGGAATGTAAAGGACTCAGAAATAACCCTTGCGGTTACAGGGAGAATTCCATTTCAAGCCGAGTGCAGGCCACCAAATCCGATTTCATAGCATTTCAAGCCGAGTGCAGGCCACAAATCCAATTTCATAGCAGTTTAAGCAGAGTGCAGGCCAGCAAATCCAATTTCATAGAATTTCATGCAGAGTGCAGGCCAGCAAATACATTTCATAGCATTTCAAGCAGAGTGCAGGCGAGCAAATTCAATTTCATAGCATTTCAACCTCCTAACAAATAATTTATTCCAAGTACATTACAGACTCACAGTTCAGTTGATTCACAGCTTAGAATCACAGACATGGACTCTCCTTCGTGATCTTCCATCGTGACTGACTCATGTCCAGGCATCCTGGGTTTTATAGTCCTCCCCCCCCCCCACCCCCCCTGGATGTGGCGTTATCTTCATTATGGTGATTGACAGGCGAGAGGACCAATCAGCTGATCTCAAGATTTTTTAAACACTCATAACTTTTTTATTTTTCATCGATGGGAACAATTCTCGGGGCTGCCGCAGCGGTGGAGAACTGTGAGTAAGATGTCCCAAAATTATAGCGATATAGGGTCGTGTTTTTCTAAAATCAATATTTAGCGCAGACAGGAAGTGGTTAAGATGAGACTTTTAGTTCGATAGATACAGTGCGGTAACAGGATCTGAGGTCTAATTTGTCCATAGCGATCAAAATGCCCCATTTAAGCTCTCCCGGCCAGCCGCTACTTCCCAATATCCAATTTATTTCTGCTTAGTCGACCAATAAACAGCTATAACAATCAGATAATATGTAATCAATAACACATCAACTAATGAGTGTAACACTAATCATAATCGTAAAGCATAATATGGGCGAGTCAATAGTCAGAGATGCGGACAGTTGATTCTGCGGCAGGCAGGCAGCAGGTGAGACTCCAGGATGGTGTGTTGCCTCCCCTTGTGCCAGGGTCCAGGATGTCTCGAAGCAGCTGCACGACATGCTCAAGGATGAAGTGGAGCAGCCGGAGGTTGTTGCACATGTTGGCACAAATGACATAGGTAGGAAGCAGATGGAGGTAGGTTCTGCAAAACCACTTTACGGAATTGGGTCGAAGACTGAAAAGCAGGACCTGCAGGGTAGTGATCTCAGGATTACGTCCAATACCTCGTGCTAGTGAAGGTGTGAATGGGAAGAGGGGAAATGAATGTGTGGTTGAGGAATTGGTGCAGGGGGCAGGGAGTTAGATTTCTGGATCATTGGGATCTCATCTGGGGCAGGGGTGACCTGTACAAAAGGGACGGGTTGCACCTTAACTGGAGGGGGAGCAACATCCTAGTGGGAAGGTTTGCTAATGCTACTCGAGAGGGTTTAAACTAGATTGGCAGGGGGTGGGATCTCGTACGGGACAGAGGCGCGTGAGAGGCTAGAATTTGGTATGGAGGGTGGTGTGGGAGAGGTTAGTGGACAGAATAGGTTGGTGAAAGGCGGAGAGCGAGGAAGGAGGGTTGGTTTTAACTGCCCCTATTTTAATGCAAGGGGCCTGACGTGTAAGGCGGATAAGCTTGGGGCGTCGATAGGTACGAGCGACTGGGATGTTGTGGTGAAAAAGTTACTTTTATAACAACTTAACAGGTTCGCCTCTTAATAAACAGACAACACACAAACTGTTTGGTAGACCAGTTCAAAACTTTACTTATTATCAGCCGATGGAAGGGAGGGAGAACTCTAAGTCAAGTGAGCAATTACAGACACTTCACTGTCCTCAGTCCACTTCTCTGAACAACAGAATTACATTGTATTATATCGGGTTTTTTTTGTCACCTTAGCACATTCCACAGACATTAGTCATGGTCAGAGGTACAGGAAAATAATTTCTACATCAACTCAAAGGCATCTGTCACATGGTACAAGATATATTAAAAACATTGGCCATTTGGTTAACGACATTTTATTTTATCAAATACATCAAAGAGATCTAGCTACTTCTCTGGTTCCTCTCTCGGCACCTCGTCCCTCATAAACATAGGACACTTGGTTTACGACATCTTACTTTTCCAATACATCAAAGAGATATAGCTACTTCTCTGCTTCCCCTCTCGTCACTTGGGAGACAATGTTATAGTATTTATTATCTCACACACCGCAACCTGAGGCAAGCCTAATTTGAGACTAAATATAAGCTGTAGGCTAGCCCAGAAGCCAATTTAATATCTTCTTATATTTTTAACTTAATTCGGCTTTATCAGTAGCCATGACTGAAACCTGGTCAATGTTCCGGGGTACAGGAGCTTCAGGAGAGACAGGGGTGAGGGAAAAAGAGGAGGGGGGTTTTCATCCAGTGAGGCTATATGGGTAGAGCTGAATTACAAGAAAAGGATGATCACCTTGTTGGGGGTGTACTACAGACCCCCGAATAGTCAACGGGAATTAGAAGAACAAATGTGTCAGGAGATTGCAGACAGCTGCACCTCAAATAAGGTCGTTGTATTAGGAGCTTTTATCTTTCCCAATGTAGGCTGGGTAAATCATAGTGTGAAGGGTATAATGGGATGCAATTAAATGGGGTGACAAATTGTGAATATAACGATGGAGTTAAAGGGGAAGTGAGTAGGTGTCAGGTCTCGCGTTTGATCTAGTTTCTGTTTCTTATTGGTTTTTAGTATTAGAGTTTGCATTCTTGTTTTATTTTGGTGTCTCACATCTCCTCTTGTTTCAGGTCCCATTTCCTGTCAGGTCGTTTACCCTCATGTGATTGTTGGCCACGCCCTGATGTGTTTCACCTGTGTCTCGTTATCCCCTGCTAGTCTGTATTTAAGCCTTTTGTGTTTTAGTTCCCATTGCCAGTTCGTGGTGTATGCTACTTGGTATCACCTCGTTCCAGCTCTCGAAATCTTGTGACCTTGTGATCTCGACCTTTGCCTGTATTTTCGACCACTGGTTCTTGCCTGCTCCTATATGGTACTGTTGCCTCTGTTTTGCCTACCTGTGTACTGACTTGGACCGATTAAACGCCGAAGACTGATCTGCCCTGTGTCTGAGCCTGCATTTGTGTCCTCCTCCTCGTTCAGTTCTGACATTACGAACTGGCCAACAATGGACTCAGCGGGCTCTGATCCTTTTCGTGCAGCGCTCCAGAAGCAAGAGGAGCGCATCTCGCATTACGAGGGTCAACTCTCCTCGATCGTCGCCGGGTTCCGGGATCTCGGCGAGCGTCAGCAGGGGTTCCAGGCAGACATCGGTTCACAGGTGAACACTTTAAGTTCTCGGTTTGAAGACCTGGTTACTCGGCTGAATTCTTTGTTTCCTGCTGCGGCTCCCGTGCCTGCCGAGTCTGTTTCCTTGTCTGTGTCTCCAGGAGCTCCGACGGCCACGGCTGCCTGCAGCATCTCCATTCGTCCACCTGGCAAGACCGGAACACTTTTCGGGGGAATCGGAGAAATGTAGACCTTTTTTGATTCAGTGTGGACTGCATTTCGAACTTCAAGCGGCTTCCTTTTCATCAGAACGCTCAAGGGTAGCCTTTATCATCACGCACCTGTCGGGTAGGGCGGAGGCTTGGGCCACGGCGGAGTGGTCTCGGAATTCTCCTGTTTGCCAGACATCGGTCCTGTTCATGGAAGCTCTGTCCCGCACGTTTGATCACTCCAATCCTGGCCGAGAGGCTTCACAGAACCTGGTCTCCATGAAACAAGGTAATCGCTCTGTTATGGATTTTGCTATTGACTTTCGAACTGTTGCTGCTAAGGGTGGATGGAATGAGGCTGCTTTGTTGGATGCTTTTCGCAATGGATTGTCTGAAGCTATCAAAGATCAATTGGCTCCTCTAACCCTGCCTTCCGACGTCGAGTCTATGATTTCCCTGGCTATCCAAATTGACGCTAGGCTCAGAGAAAGAGATCGAGAGAGGAGATCGGCTGCAGTTCGGTCCTCCTCCCAGCAGTGGCGGCAGCGTCGCCCTTCACCTTCCAGTCGGGACTTCTTCCCTCTCGGCCGGTCCAGTCAGCCTACAGCGCCACCTGCATCTTCGGAGGAGCCCATGCAGGTGGGACGAGCCAAACTCAGTCCGGAGGAACGGCAGCGCCGCCTAAGGGAAATGAGGTGTTTTTACTGTGGTGAACTGGGACATTTGTTGAACAGCTGTTCAGTAAAAGACAAAGCTCACCAATGAAATAGAGGACATTGGTGAGTTGTACCACTCCTATGAGCCGTTCCTCTCGTCCATTGTCGACGGTACAATTGTTGGTGCATTCCCAGTGGCACTCCCTGCAGGCTTTGGTTGATTCTGGGGCAGATGAGAACTTCATGGACATTCGCTTGGCTGATGGATTGAAGCTGGAACGTGAACAGCTTCAAGATCCTATGGAGGCTAGTGCACTGGATGGGCGCCTACTGTACAGGGTAATTCACCGAACTCAACCTGTTCAACTCATCGTGGCAGGTAATCACCTTGAGACCATCAGTTTTCATCTCCTCGACTGTCCTCTTCATCCTCTGGTTTTGGGGCTCCCTTGGCTGTCTTACCATAATCCTCACATGAACTGGGGTACTGGGGAAGTAATTTCTTGGGGGAATAACTGTAAACTCATCTATCTGCATGATTCTTCTCCTGAGTCTATGAAGGATCCGTCAAGGAGCAGTTTGCTGGGATCTTCCAGGACCACCCTCCGGCAGCCTCCCCGTTCAAGGGAGGAGGATTTTCCAGATCTCACCAAGGTTCCCTCATATTATCTAGACCTAAAGGAGGCGTTCAACAAGGCCAAGGCCACATCTCTTCCGCCGCATAGACCGTACGACTGCTGCATCGACCTTCTGCCAGGTACAGCGCCTCCTAAGGGCCATCTCTACTCCTTGTCTTCACCTGAGCGGCTCGCCATGGAAAAGTACATTGACGATGCCCTTGCTGCTGGGATCAGCAGACCTTCTTCTTCACCTGCAGGAGCTGGATTCTTCTTTGTGGATAAGAAGGATGGAACACTTCGGCCCTGCATTGACTACAGAGGACTCAATGACATTACTGTTAAGAACAGATACCCTCTTCCTCTTATCTCCTCTGCATTTGAACTGTTAAAAGACGCTGCAGTATTCACTAAGTTAGATCTTAGAAATGCGTATCATCTGGTGAGGATAAGGGACGGGGATGAATGGAAAACTGCGTTTAACACACCCAGTGGTCATTATGAATATCTGGTCATGCCGTTTGGTCTTACTAATGCTCCAGCAGTTTTTCAAGGCGTGGTTAATGATGTATTACGGGACATGCTGAACCGATTTGTGTTTGTGTACCTTGATGACATTTTGATTTTTTCTCCAGACGAGACTTCCCATGTGCAGCATGTACACCAGGTGCTAGAATGTTTGCTCCTGAATGATCTGTTTGTGAAAGCTGAGAAATGTGAATTTCATGTTAACACTGTTCAATTCCTTGGTTATGTTGTATCACCTGCTGGTATACAGATGGACCCGAGCAAGGTCAGTGCTGTGGCCACCTGGCCTACACCCTCCAGTCGTAAGCGACTTCAGGGGTTCCTTGGGTTTGCTAATTTTTATAGGAAGTTTATCCGGAACTTTAGTGTCACTGCTGCACCACTCCATGCTCTTACCTCACCCCACGTGCCTTTCTCTTGGTCCTCTCAAGCAGAAACTGCATTTATGAGACTCAAGAGGAGCTTCTCCTCAGCCCCCATCCTGGTTCACCCTGACCCGTCACTCCAGTTCGTGGTTGAGGTGGACGCCTCGGGTGTGGGCATCGGGGCCGTACTCTCACAGAAATCCCCCACAGATGGTCGATTACATCCCTGCGCTTTCCTCTCAAAGAAGCTTTCTCCTGCTGAGAGAAATTACGATGTGGGTAACCGTGAACTGTTAGCGGTTAAAACAGCCTTGGAGTAATGGAGACATTGGTTGGAGGGTACCAAGCAGCCGTTTCTAGTTTGGACAGACCACAAAAACCTGGAATACATCAAGTCAGCCAAACGCCTCAACTCGCGCCAAGCAAGGTGGGCTCTCTTCTTTAATCGATTTGATTTTGTACTGTCTTACCGCCCTGGTGCCAAGAATGGCAAACCTGATGCTCTCTCCAGACAGTTTGATCCTGACCCATCCCCTAAGGTTTCAACTCCCATTCTGCCTGCTTCCTGCTTTGTTGGGGCGGTTACTTGGGAGATTGAGAAGAGAGTTTCCGAGGCAACTGCTGGTGTTCAGTCTCCGCTAGGGTGTCCTTCTAATCGTCTGTTTGTTCCCGAGTCTCTTCGTTCACAGGTGATTCACTGGGCTCATACGTCTCGGATCTCCTGTCATCCCGGTGTCCGCCGAACCCTGTTTGTGGCCAAACAGCGGTTTTGGTGGCCTTCCATGGAGAGGGGGATTAAGGAGTACGTCGCCGCCTGCAGTATTTGTGCTCAGAACAAGACCTCCCGTCGGGCCGCCTTTGGCCTCCTGAATCCGCTGCCTGTCCCCTCACGCCCCTGGTCAGACATCTCCATGGACTTTGTCACGGGCTTGCCCTCTTCTGAAGGTAACACCTCAGTCATGACTGTAGTGGACAGATTTTCTAAGATGGTCCATTTCATTGCGTTGCACAAGCTTCCCTCTGCCAAGAAGACGGCAGAGGTCATGCTGTCTCATGTTTTTCGCATTCATGGATTTCCCAGAGACATTGTGTCTGACCGGGGGCCTCAGTTCGTGTCCAGGTTTTGGAAGGAGTTTTGTTCTCTGTTGGACGCCACGTTCAGCCTTACATCTGGTTATCACCCGGAATCCAATGGACAGACTGAACGCCTTAACCAGGAATTGGAGACAGGACTGCGGTGCTTGGTGGCACAGAACCCTTCAACTTGGAGCAAACACCTTATTTGGGTGGAGTATGCACACAACACACTTCCTTGCTCATCCTCTGGTCTCTCTCCATTCCAGTGTGCCTATGGTTATCAACCGCCATTGTTCCCTGCTGTGGAGAAGGAGTCCAGTGTGCCCTCCGCTCAGGCTCTCGTCCGTCGCTGTCGCAAGGTTTGGAATGGGGCTCGTCAGATGCTGTTGCGCAGTTCTGCGCGTTACAAGAGGATGGCTGACCGTGGAAGAACGCCGGCTCCAGTATACTCGCCTGGTCAAAGGGTGTGGCTCTCCACTCGAGACTTACCGCTGAGGGTGGAATCCCGGAAGCTGGCTCTTCGTTTTGTTGGTCCTTTCCCCATATCGAAGGTCATCAATCCTGTGGCGGTCCGTCTCAAACTCCCCCGTGCCATGAGGGTCCACCCTACTTTCCATGTCTCCCGTCTGAAGCCATTTAAGGAGAGTCCTCTGGTCCCTGCCTCCACACCCCCTTCGCCCCCCCGGTTCCTTGATGGGGGTCCAGTGTTTACGGTCAGCCGGTTGCTGGGGATGCGCCGGCGTGGTCGTGGTTGTCAGTATCTTGTGGATTGGGAGGGGTATGGACCTGAGGAGCGGTCTTGGGTGCCAGCTCGCAACATATGCGACCCGGAACTTATCAGGGACTATCGGCGCCAACATCCTGAAGATCCTGGGCCGTCAGGAGCCGGCCGTGGAGGGGGGGGGGGGGGGGGGGGGTACTGTCAGGTCTCGCGTTTGATCTAGTTTCTGTTTCTTATTGGTTTTTAGTATTAGAGTTTGCATTCTTGTTTTATTTTGGTGTCTCACATCTCCTCTTGTTTCAGGTCCAATTTCCTGTCAGGTCGTTTACCCTCATGTGATTGTTGGCCACGCCCTGATGTGTTTCACCTGTGTCTCGTTATCCCCTGCTAGTCTGTATTTAAGCCTTTTGTGTTTTAGTTCCCATTGCCAGTTCGTGGTGTATGCTACTTGGTATCACCTCGTTCCAGCTCTCGAAATCTTGTGACCTTGTGATCTCGACCTTTGCCTGTATTTTCGACCACTGGTTCTTGCCTGCTCCTATATGGTACTGTTGCCTCTGTTTTGCCTACCTGTGTACTGACTTGGACCGATTAAACGCCGAAGACTGATCTGCCCTGTGTCTGAGCCTGCATTTGTGTCCTCCTCCTCGTTCAGTTCTGACAGTAGGAATGGGAGGAATAGATCGGTTAGATGCGCAGAGTCTCTTGCCCAGAGTAGGGGAATCGAGGACCAGAGGACATTGGTTCAATGTGATGGGGAAAAGATTTAATAGGAATCCGAGGAGTAACTTTTTCACACAAAGGTTGGTGGGTGTATGATGTAGGTTGCGAGAGGAGGTAGTTGAGGCTGGGACTAACCCATCGTTTAAGAAACAGTTAAGGTAGGTGCATGGATAGGACAGGTTTGAAAGGATATGAAGCAAGCGCAGGCAAGGGGACATTGTTGGCCGGTGTGGACAAGTTGGGCCGAATGGCCTGTTCCCGCACTGTATCATACTATGACTATATTAGGATACTGTGAATGTGTTTTTCTTTGCGTGATGAATCTAATTTCAGGACCTCTTGTTTATCTCACCTGATAAAGATGTTCAGCAGAAGCACATGGAGACTCTGCGGGCACAGACTGAAACACTGAGAGTGAACACCATCCTGATGAACGAGAAGGTTAAGGTTTTCCAGTTGCGTGATCGATATGCTGAGCTCACGGTCATCTCCACTGTTCGAGATCGGACACTGGTGGAACATGAGCTGCTGGCAAGAGGCCGGGACCATGAAGAGTGGAGAGAGGAACATCTCGGGGGAGAGTTTGAAAAAATCCGAACTGATCAGTTATTCCAGAACATTTTGGCGAGCTAATCCAAATCTGGGAGTTCGTCTGCCGTGGCCGGAGTTCCGGGGATCGGAAAAACAACAATGGTGCAAAAGATTGTTCATGACTGGGCCACAGGGAAAATATTCCAACAATTCCAGTTTGTCTTCAGTTTCAAATTCCGGGATTTGAACATGATTAAACATAGAATAAACCTGAGGGAACTGATTCTGGATCAGTATCCTTACTTTGGGAATATGCTGCGGGAGGTCTGGAAGAACCCAGAGAGATTGCTGTTTATATTCGACGGTCTGGATGAATTCAAGGGTGGAATCGATTTTGCTGACAGTCGGAGAGACACAGAACCTAAGCACCAGTGCCCAGATCCCGAGTGGTGGTGTGAAGTGTCTGACATTGTGTACAATTTAATCCAGCACAAGCTGCTCCCAGGGTGTTCAGTGCTGGTCACCACCCGCCCCACTGCGTTACATTTACTGGAAAAGGCAGAGATCAGTGTCCGGGCTGAAATCCTGGGATTTGTTGGTGAGGAACGGAAGGAATATTTCACCAGGTATTTTGAAGATCAGACGGTGGCAGCAGCTGTTTTCAAACATGTGAAGGAGAACGAGATCCTGTACACCATGAGCTACAACCCCTCCTACTGCTGGATCCTTGTCCTGACACTGGGCCCCTTCTTCACACAAACACACCGGGACCCGCAGCGAGTTCCCAAGACCATCACACAACTATATTGCTACTTTATTTACAACATCCTGAAAAACCACGGCCGTGAGATTGAGAGCCTCCGTGAGGTGTTACTGAGGGTTGGTCAGATGGCCTTCACTGGAGTGGCTGAGAAGAAGATTGTGTTCACAGATGAAGATTTCATCAAATACAATCTGCAGCCTTCCCAGTTCCTGTCCGGGTTCCTAATGGAACTTTTGGAGAGAGAGGATTCAGGTCGGAGCGTGGTGTACACCTTCCCGCACCTCACCATCCAAGAGTTTGTAGCCGCACTCGCACAATTCATGACTGTAGATCGCGGGGATATCACGACACTCCTCATTGAAGCCCATGGCATGACAGACGGGCGATTTGAAGTATTTCTCCGTTTTGTCGCTGGTCTCTCCTCCCCACGGGCAGCTTGGATCCTGGAGGAGTTTCTGGGTAAATTCCCTCATCAAACAATCTGCCGAGTGAGTGACTGGGTGAAGGAGGAGGTTAAACGTCAGATTAGAGATGCAGGCAGTGAGTTTGGTAAAAGGAGGCTCCTAAACACGCTGCACTACCTGTTTGAGTCTCAGAGTCTTGTACTGGCTCAGCAGACACTGGGATCTGTGGAAACACTTTCATTCAGTGGAATGGGACTGACCCCGATTGACTGTACGGTCCTGTCTCATGCCATCAGGCTCTGTGATACAATCAAAGACCTAGATCTGGAGAGATGCCGCATTCAGTGTGAAGGTCTCCAGCGGCTGGTACCGGCTCTGCACAAGTGTCAGTGCTTGAGGTAACTGTCCGTTTGTCGCTAACACTGAACTGTAAAATTGTTCCACTATTTTGTTATTCCGTCCAGCACCCCTTCTATGGGGCCGAGCGGCCGTCACTGTGCACGGGGTGGGGGAGGGGGGGCACCCCTCCCATTTTACCCTCCCTCCCCCGGGTCACCAGTCATCGACCCCTTCCCCCGGGTCACACGCGCGCGTTGCCGCCGTTCTCTGCACGGGGAACATTTGTCGGTCGGTCGGGGAATGAGAATAAATGGTGGAAGTCACCAAACACCACATCCACAATAATGTGCTGAGGTGTTTCCAGAAATATCTGTTTGGGGGAAGTTATCTATCTCAGACTCGCCGGGCGGCCGGGGTTTGTATCAGTTTGTTTCTTACTCTGTCTGTTTGTGTTTAGACTGGGAGACAACGACCTGGGAGATTCCGGAGTGAAACTGGTGTCTGCGGCTCTGAGGAACCCGGACTGTAAAATACACACACTACGGTAAGTCCCAGACTGTGAGAGATTGTGTTTACACTCACTGGGTGTCTGACACTGAATATGATCAGTAATTATGTCACTGATAAACACTGGGGATTTGCACCGTCTCCTGTCTCTCTGTGTCCCTCACCCTCACTCTCTCTCATCTCCAGGCTGCAACGTGTCGGTCTCACAGATTCTGGAGCCGAGGATGTCGTCTCCCCACTCAATACAAACCACTCACTGACGGGGCTGTACCTGAGTGGGAATAAACTGGGAGATTCCGGAGTGAAACTGGTGTCTGCAGCTCTGAGGAACCCGGACTGTAAAATACAGATACTGGGGTAAGTCCCAGACTGTGAGGGATTGTGTTTACACTCACTGGGTGTGTGACACTGAACATTAATATGATCAGTAATTGTGTCACTGATAAACACTGGGGATTTGCACCGTCTCCTGTCTCTGTGTCCCTCACCCTCACTCTCTCTCATCTCCAGGCTGGACAGTGTAGGTCTCACAGATTCTGGAGCCGAGGATCTCGTCTCCACTCTCAGTACAAAGCCCTCACTGACGGGGCTGTACCTGACGGGCAACTCCCTCACAGACAGATGTGTCCCCGCTCTCTCCCGCCTCATACTGAACCTCCCGAGACTGGAGTGGATCAGGTGAGTGTTTGTGTTAATGTTTAATGTGATCAAATATCAGGGGATCCATCCATCCATCCGCGGGCTTCTTTCTCCTGTGATTTTGTTCTGTAAATGTTGTTGAAATATTAACCCCAGTCCCTGTTATTGACACTGTTGTTTCATCTGTTTATTTCCTCTTTATTCCTCCACTTGTTTCAGGCTGGGGGTGAATATGTTCAGTGCGACCGGAAAGAAGGAACTGAGGTCGCTGCAGGAACGCAGACCCGGAGTGAGTGTGGTCGTGTGAACATCTCTGGGTGTAAACGTCACCGCCCTGGGGACCGGAATATTGTTAGCCGATTCCCCGCCCTCCCCTTTAAACGGCCGCCCTCCCTTTTAAACCCCAACGCTTCCCGGGCCGGCCGGGCGGTGACATCAGAGGCGACCCTGCCCGCTGTCACGTGACCCGGATACGCGGCACTGCTGCTGATGCCGGATATCCGGTGCTGCCCTCCAGTGGGGAACGGGGGGGATAAGCGAGTTCGGTATTCCGACTGTGCATGCACAGGTCATGGGTCGCTGGGGATAAACACTCTCAGCGGCCGTGCCGTTGCAAGGATGCAGACCTGCGTCTTGTTCCTGAGCAGGCGCCGTTGGGCCATCCTCGTCTTGACCCCGTCCGCTCCCGTCTGGGGCGGCTCAGGGGGGGAGGGGGCGCCGGCTCCACCTCGTTTCTTCCTGTCCCGTCGCAGCGTGGACAAGAAGCACCAATTCCGGCTCAACTCCGCTCGTCCCTCTGGTGGGACAGGCAGAGTCGAGCTGGGGCCGGCGCCTCCCCTCCGCGCTGGCTGCGGGTGGATCGCCCGCTCCCGTCCACGGGCCTCGGCCGACACCTCCATGCGCGAACCTCTGGATAGAAGACCCTCCTTCAGACTTCCTACACATTAGACTTTTGCGCCGTGGTTGGGATGGATGGGAGCGGGGATTACCGCGGGCACAAGTTTGCGTTGAGTGAACTGAGTGTTCTTACCGTCCTGGTCCGCGCCGTACACCGGCGTTTTGTGAGAGTGGTTGGATCCCATCTTCAGCTCAGCCAACGTCGGTCACATTATCCGGACAGGCCGCGGGGGATCAGGAGCTGATGTGAGGCAACGGCGATGCTCTGGAATCCTAGCCGGTCGAGGAGTCAGCGCCTGGCCTGGGGAGTAGAGGTGTCCGTTTTTCCAGCGGCGTGCGGAGAGGCACCAGCTACCGCGGGCTGCTCACCTGTCGGGCGCTGACTCCTCGATCCCGCTGCTCGGCGGCGCCCGGCTAGGATTCCAGAGCATAGCCAATGCCTCACATCACTCTCACAAAGCCCCGGTGAATGACGAGGACGGTAAGATCACTCAGTTCACTCAACGCAAACTTTAGGTCATTTGTTTGTTGCGCCCCTGGAAATCTGCAGCTCGGCCGAGACGAGGGGGTTCTGAAGTTGCATTCTCTCGATTGAGGACATTTTCTCCACTCTCCTAGAAGCAATGAGCCATGGCTTTACCAGTGGTTGTCTGTCTAACTGAAATTTCTCGCTCTTGTCTCCCAACACACGTCTTTCACCCCCCCCCCTTATCTCTCACCGTCTCTCTGCCGGTTCAGTCTCTCCCCCTGTCCCCACTCCCCCTGTCTCCCACTTGCATCTACCCCCTCTCTCGCTGTTACACCCCGTTCGCTTTTTTAAATTCTCGAATGACCTTTGATTCCATGTGATTTTCGGAATACCGAACTCACTTATTGCAGCTGGACCTGCACGATCCCAGATGGGACTTTTCCATCAGCGGCCCCTGCTCCTGCTGCGGATTGATGGTGACAACAGCAGCATTGTTCAAATTCTTCATTCACAGAACAATGTCTGTTACTGGTTTATCATCTGTAAATGAAATGTAAATCTCTATACCTGTAAAAGTTTCATCTTGTATGTGTGGATTTTTCAAACTATTTTCGCCCAAACCCTTTGACTAAGTTGTTTGGGGGTTTGTAACTAAAGTTTGTGATCCATCAGCCATGATCATATTAAATGGCGAATGGTGCAGGCTCGAAGAGCCAAATGGCCATCTACTCCTGCACCTATTGTCTACGTTTCTATGAATTATGAATATATATATTAGGCACTTCGGTGCCTTATGATTGTACTTCTAATAAAATAAAATATTTAAAAAAAACTATACTGTTTCATCAGGGACTGTATTGTGTTTGCTGTTATTATGTATGAAATGTTCTAAGTTTCATGTGCGATGCTCTGGTATCCCCTGGGAAACGTCTTCTCATTTTGCACTGTACAATTGTTGCTTTGCAAGATGGCAATGAAGGTTGATTGATTGATTGTGAAGAGGACAACTAAATCTCATTTTTATACAACAACTTCCAATGTGCATTGAATTCATCTAATATTTCAGAGGACCTCACAAAGGATTTGAGTCTAGGAGCAGGGAGGTTCTACTGCAGTTGTACAGGGTCTTGGTGAGACCACACTTGGAGTATTGCGTACAGTTTTGGTCTCCTAATCTGAGGAAAGACATTCTTGCCATAGAGGATTTGAGTCTAGGAGCAGGGAGGTTCTACTGCAGTTGTACAGGGTCTTGGTGAGACCACACTTGGAGTATTGCGTACAGTTTTGGTCTCCTAATCTGAGGAAAGACATTCTTGCCATAGAGGATTTGAGTCTATGAGCAGGGAGGTTCTACTGCAGTTGTACAGGGTCTTGGTGAGACCACACCTGGAGTATTGCGTACAGTTTTGGTCTCCTAATCAGAGGAAAGACATTCTTGCCGTAGAGGATTTGAGTCTAGGAGCAGGGAGGTTCTACTGCAGTTGTACAGGGTCTTGGTGAGACCACACCTGGAGTATAGCGTACAGTTTTGGTCTCCTAATCTGAGGAAAGAAATTCTTGCCATAGAGGGAGTACAGAGAAGGTTCACCAGACTGATTCCTGGGATGTCAGGACTTTCATATGAAGAAAGACTGGATAGACTCAGCTTGTACAAGCTGGAATTCAGAAGATTGAGGGGGGATCTTATAGAAACTTACAAAATTCTTAAGGGGTTGGACAGGCTAGATGCAGGAAGATTGTTCCCGATGTTGGGGAAGTCCAGGACAAGGGGTCACAGTTTAAGGATAAAGGGGAAATCTTTTAGGACCGAGATGAGGAAAACTTTTTTCACACAGAGAGTGGTGAATCTGTGGAATTCTCTGCCACAGAAGGTAGTTGAGGCCACACAGTTCATTGGCTATATTTAAGAGGGAGTTAGATGTGGCCCTTGTGGCTAAAGGGATCAGGGGGTATGGAGAGAAGGCAGGTACAGGATACTGAGTTGGATGATCAGCCATGATCATATTGAATGGCGAATGGTGCAGGCTCGAAGCGCCGAATGGCCTCTATTCCTGCACCTATTGTCTATGTTTCTATGTTTCGATATCCAGGGACCTGCAGTGCAGCGGATCGCCACACGGTGGGAGTGTTGAGCACAGAATGGCCGGGCCTGCAGTGCAGCGGATCACCACATGGTGGGAGTGTTGACCACAGAATGACCGGGCCTGCAGTGCAGCGGATCACCACACGGTGGGAGTGTTGACCACAGAATGACCGGGTCTGCAGTGCAGCGCATCACCACATGGTGGGAGTGTTGAACACAGAATGACCGGGCCTGCAGTGCAGCGGATCACCACATGGTGGGAGTGTTGACCACAAACTGGAGCGACTTATTTGATGCATTCAATGCAGATTGGAAGTTACATAGAAACATAGAAATTAGGTGCAGGAGCAGGCCATTCGGCCCTTCGAGCCTGCACCGCCATTCAATATGATCATGGCTGATCATCCAACTCAGTATCCTGTACCTGCCTTCTCTCCATACCCTCTGATCCCCTTAGCCACAAGGGCCACATCTAACTCCCGCTTAAATATAGCCAATGAACTGGCCTCGACTACCCTCTGTGGCAGAGAGTTCCAGAGATTCACCACTCTCTGTGTGAAAAAAGTTCTTCTCATCTCGGTTTTAAAGGATTTCCCCCTTATCCTTAAGCTGTGACCCCTTGTCCTGATCTTCCCCAACATCGGGAGCAATCTTCCTGCATCTAGCCTGTCCAACCCCTTAAGAATTTTGTAAGTTTCTATAAGATCCCCTCTCAATCTCCTAAATTCTAGAGAGTATAAACCAAGTCTATCCAGTCTTTCTTCATAAGACAGTCCTGACATCGCAGGAATCAGTCTGGTGAACCTTCTCTGCACTCCCTCTATGGCAATAATGTCCTTCCTCAGATTTGGAGACCAAGACTGTACGCAATACTCCAGGTGTGGTCTCACCAAGACCCTGTACAACTGCAGTAGAACCTCCCTGCTCCTATACTCAAATCCTTTTGCTATGAAAGCTAACATACCATTCGCTTTCTTCACTGCCTGCTGCACCTGCATGCCCACTTTCAATGACTGGTGTACCATGACACCCAGGTCTCGCTGCATCTCCCCTTTTCCTAGTCGGCCACCATTTAGATAATAGTCTGCTTTCCTGTTTTTGCCACCAAAATGGATAACCTCACATTTATCCACATTATACTGCATCTGCCAAACATTTGCCCACTCACCCAGCCTATCCAAGTCACCTTGCAGTCTCCTAGCATCCTCCTCACAGCTAACACTGCCCCCCAGCTTAGTGTCATCCGCAAACTTGGAGATATTGCCTTCAATTCCCTCATCCAGATCATTAATATATATTGTAAATAGCTGGGGTCCCAGCACTGAGCCTTGCGGTACCCCACTAGTCACTGCCTGCCATTGTGAAAAGGACCCGTTTACTCCTACTCTTTGCTGTCTAAGGATTAGATTTAATTCTGCTCTTTACTGCAAAATGGTTCTTTATTGCCCTGTGGCCCGTTTCCTTTCCCCGTAATACACCCATTCCCCCGATGCCAACATTTGTAAAAGCCCTGAAACCAGGGAAACAGACAAATAGGTGCAGGAGTTGGGCCATTCCGACATTGGTGAGAATATTGAACAGACACAGATCTGTGACGTTTCAATGTTAATGTGAACTAGTCATTAACCACTTGTGTCAAACGGTGAATGATAAGTACCCGAAGCAAAGCATGGAGGACTTTCGGGTGAAAGGAAGCTGTGTGTGATGTATAGAGTGGTCATTCATTGAACTTTGGACTGGACCGATAGTTGTATATGGATGCTCTTGCACAATAAGAAACATAGAAACATAGACAAAAGGTGCAGGAGTAGAGGCCCTTCGAGCCTGCACCATTCGCCATTCAATATGATCATGGCTGATCATCCAACTCAGTATCCTGTACCTGCCTTCTCTCCATACCCCCTGATCCATTTAGCCACAAGGGCCACATCTAACTCCCTCTTAAATATAGCCAATGAACTGTGGCCTCAACTACCTTCTGCGGGAGAGAATTCCACAGATTCACCACTCTCTGTTTTCCTCATCTCGGTCCTAAAAAATTTCCCCTTTATCCTTAAACTGTGACCCCTTGTTCTGGATTTCCCAACATCGGGAACAATCTTCCTGCATCTAGCCTGTCCAACCACTTAAGAATTTTGTACATTTCTATAAGATCCCCCCTCAATCTTCTGAATTCCAACGAGTACAAACCGAGTCTATCCAGTCTTTCTTCACATGAAAGTCCTGACATCCCAGGAATCAGTCTGGCGAACCTTCTCTGTACTCCCTCTATGGCAAGAATGTATTTCTTCAGATTAGGAGACCAAAACTGTACGCAATACTCCAGGTGTGGTCTCACCAAGACCCTGTACAACTGCAGTGGAACCTCCCTGCTCCTATACTCAAAGCCTCTATGGCAAGAATGTCTTTCCTCAGATTAGGAGACCAAAACTGTATGCAATACTCCACGTGTGGTCTCACCAAGAGCCCTGTACAACTGCAGTAGAACCTCCCTGCTCCTAGACTCAAATTCTTTGTGAGGTCCTCTGAAATATTACATGAATTCAATGCACATTGGAAGTTGTTGTCTAAAATGAGATTTAATTGTTCTTTTCTCAATCAATCAATCAACCTATATTGCCATCTTGCAAAGCAACAATTGTAGTGCAAAATGAGAAGACGTTTCCCAGGGGATACCAGAGCATCGCACATGAAACTTAAAACATTTCATACATAATAACAGCAAACACAATCCAGTCCCTGATGAAACAGTATAGTTTTTTTTTAATATTTTATTTTATTAGAAGTATGTACAAGGACTTCCGGCGGCGTCATGGAGAATTAAGGCGCGGCACTGAGCTTCTCCCCCGAAAAAAATTGTAAAAGTCGTTTAAGTTAGCACCGATTTTTTAAAAAAACTCACCGAAGTCGCCTGGTGTTGTGTAAGGGTGTTATCATCAGAAGGTGACGTGAAAATCGGGGAGATTAATGGTGAAATCGGGTGTTTAAATGAGTTTAAATGAGCAGAGATAATCGTTCAAGGGCGCCAGAGAAAAATACTATCAGCCTTCAGCTCGAGGAAGTTTTGGATACTCTGCAAACGACAGAAGAAGAAGATTCTTACAGCCAAGGGTCTCTGCTTGAAATGGCAACAAAAGGAGACAAGAAGGAGAAAGAGGTGAAGCAAATGCTTTTAGATATGACTGCTACAATTAACATGACACTGGAGAAGATGCAAAGTATTGAGTCTCACATGGAAAGTAATAAACAGAGTATGGAAACTAACATGGAGAGTATTTCTCAAAAAATTGATAATACTTGCAGTGAGTTAAAAGAACTCAAAAAGCAGTATAAGGAATTTGATAAGAGATTAAAATCAGAGTGTGTCAGAATTGAAAATGATTACAACAAGAAATTTAAAGGTGTAAGTGATGATATCGGAAAGCTGGATGACATAATGGAAGAGATGGAGAATGAGATAAAAGAGATTGTCTCGGAAATAAAGAATTTGAAACAATCACAGAAAACTGAAGAGGAAAAACTTGGAAGAATGACTGATAAATGTCTGGACCTGGATTCAGGAAATCGGAGAAATAACCTGAGGATTCTCGGAGTAAAGGAAGGACGAGAGGGACATGAATCTCAAACATGTACTTTCGTTACTGACTTACTCAAAGATGTGTTGGAATTGTCGGAAGAACCAAGAACAGACGTCGCTAAACGAGTTGGAAGAGGAACAAATGATTCAAGACAGATAATTGTGAAATTCCGTGACATCTCTTCAGTGGAATTTATATTGAAAAAGATCCCTCATGGGAAGAAGCTGACATACCGTGGGGATGATGTGCGAATATTTCGCGATTACTCTCCTGAGGTAGTCCAGAAAATGAGATTGTTTACACCGGCAAGACACACTTTGAGGGAAGTCCCGGGAGTAAGATATGGAATTTTGTTTCCCGGAAAAATGAAGATAACTTATAACGGCGTTGAACGCTCATTTGCAGCTCCCGGAAAAGCTTTAAAGTATGCAGAGGATATCGTTAAGAAAACATCGGGTCAAGTTGCCGACAATGAAGAAATCTGAACTTTTTACAAAGTTCTGAACTGATTAAAATGGCTGAGCTACCCAGACAATTATAAAGCTTATCTCGTTGGAATGTGTTATTCAGAGAGCTTGGTTATATTCAACCTTGGATGCAAAGCTCAAAGTTTAACCCCTTGGCACCTGCTTGTACGGTAGTTAACCCTTTGGTACCAGCTTGTATGATGTATGGTAGTTATAGAATGGATATTATGTAAGAATACAGGGTGGATATATATGGGAAAGTTTAGATTAGATTAAGATTGGATAAATTAGAGGGACATATATACTTATATAATCGTGTATATGTTTGTTCTATATTTGTTTTGTTTTTTTATTCCTTATGTCTCTTTTTTCTCTCGGCTGTCACTAGCACTGATTTGATAAACTCATATAAGAAAAAACACAATATGAAACGATATGTAACTTTTTATGAGGATTCGCCAAGGGGGAGGAGCTCAATGTATAACAACATCACGGAGGTCTATACATTTTTAGCCATCGTTGATGGCTATTCGTCTTTAAGGTATCTTCCCTCAGATACCTTAATAGCACCTTTTTTTTTAAAGCACAAGCAAGATTTTTATCTGTTTAATTTTTTGAAAGTAATTGTGTATCACATTCTTTTTTTCTTTTTCTAAGGCACTTTACAAGAAGGAGATGCAATATAAATCTAATAAACCGGGATGACCACCCAAGTCCTAAAGTTCTGAGGTATTTGTTTGCACCATATGATTCAGGAATATTACCCTGATTTACAATGCAAGACGATAGACAAATAAAGAATGGAGGAATTACATTTTGTAGTTGGAATATACGGGGTGCCAACGAACCAATTAAGAGGGGTAAAATTTTTGCCCAACTAAAATCGTTGAAAAGCGACATAATGTTTTTGCAGGAGACACACATGAAACAACAAACACAAATAAGATTAAAGGCGAATTGGATAGGCCAAACATACTACTCCTCATTTACTTCTAAATCTAGGGGTACAGCTATTCTTATTAGGAAAGGCATTCCTTTTAAATTAAAGAATACCATATCAGATAAAGAGGGAAGATATATTATAGTTTCGGGTGAAATTTATGCAACCCCACTAACTTTGATAAATATTTATGCTCCGAATTTTGATAACCCCCACTTTTTGATAAAATTATTGACATAATATCAGAGTTTAATTACCAAAATGTGATAATAGGGGGGGACTTTAACTGTGTTTTAGATTCATATCTAGATAAATCAGCAAAACAAAAGAAGAGTAATTTAAAATCTAAAACTAGCGAACTTCTAAATACATATATAAAAAATACGAATATAATAGATGTATGGAGATCTGCTAATCCAGTTGGAAGGGAATACTCGTTTTACTCTTCGGTGCATAAAACTTATTCAAGAATTGATTATTTTTTAGTGGATATGAAATTAATGCCATATACAAACAACCCAACATACCACATTAGTAGTATCTCAGATCACTCCCCATTGACATTTTCAGTAAAATTTGAGGGAATGCCGGGCAAAAAATTTTTTTGGAGGTTTAATACACATATTTTAAATGACGTGCAAGGCTATCAATATTTAAAACAACAAATGGAACTTTTTTTCGATACAAATGATATACCAGGTACTTTGCCTTCTTTATTATGGGAAACTTTTAAGGCATTTATGAGAGGAATTATAATTTCATATCAAAGTTTTCAAAATAAAAAGAATAAGACAGAACAATTGTTGTTAGAACAAGAAATCAGACAGTTAGAGATGGATAATGCCAAAGATTCCACGACAGATAAACACAATAAGATAATATTACTGAAATTTAAACTTAATCGAATTTTATCGGCAAGGGTAATAAGACTATTCCAAATGACAAAACAGGAACATTTTGAGTTTGGTGACAAACCACATAAGCTTTTAGCTCGCCAATTGAAAAAACAAGAAAAGGAAAATACTATAACCAAAATTAAATCAGAGAAAGGAGAATTACTAATACTACCTAAAGATATTAATAATAGATTTGCCCAATTTTATCAAAACTTATATACATCTAAAATTAAAAGAGAAGATAGTAAAATAAAAAAATTTCTAGATAATTGTAATCTTCCAATACTGGACCTTTTGGAACAAGAGGAATTAGGAGCTCAAATTACAATCAAAGAAATAGGTGAAACAATAAAATCGCTGAAAAATGGTAAGACACCGGGACCAGATGGTTTTAATAATGAATTTTATAAAAAATTTCAGGAGATAACAACCCCTTATTTATTTAATTTATACTCCCATGCTTTTAAAGAAAACAAACTACCTGAAACACTAACAGAATCAACTATTACACTTATTCCAAAAAAAGATAAAGATTTAGAAGATCCGGGCTCGTACAGAGCTATATCACTTTTAAATACAGATCAGAAAATTTTAGCAAAGATTTTATCAAGAAGATTAAGCAAATATATTAGTAAATTGATAAACCCTGATCAAACGGGGTTTATACCTAAAAGATACTCATTTAATAATCTGAGACGTCTGTTTAATATAATGTACTCGCATAAAGTAGAGGAAGAAGATATATCAATTATTTCTTTGGATGCAGAGAAAGCATTTGATCAGGTAGAGTGGCAATACTTATATAAAGTACTACAAAAATTTAATATGGGAGAGAATTTTATAAGATGGGTAAAATTATTATATGATAAACCGATGGCAAGAATTTTAACTAATAACATGTTATCTCAAAAATTTCAACTATCAAGGGGTAATAGGCAGGGATGTGCACTATCACCCCTGCTATTTGCCCTTATGATAGAACCCCTGGCTGAAAGTATAAGAATTCATCCGAATATTCAGGGCTATAATACCAGGGACTCAAAGAATAAAATCTCATTATATGCAGACGATATACTTTTATATATTACAAAGTCACAAACGAGCATACCAAATTTATTAAACTTAATAGAGGAATTTGGGTCTTTTTCTGGATATAGAATAAACTGGAATAAAAGTGAAATCATGACATTAAAACCTCAAGAACCTACACACTTACTGAAGTTCCCCTTTAAAATCGCAACAGAAAAATTTAAATATTTGGGTATTCAGATTACTAGAAAATATAAAGCATTATTCAATGCTAATTTCATGCCTTTATTAAATAAACTTAATACGTTGATTAAATTTTGGAAAACACTTCCCTTATCATTATTAGGTAGAATAAATGCAATAAAAATGATCTTCCTACCACAATTACTATACCTATTTCAATCTATACCGGTATATATACCAAAATACTTTAAAAAAAAATTAGACTCTAATATTACTAATTATATTTGGGACTATAGATCACATAGAATCACAAAAAAACACTTATGTAAACCAAAAGAGGTCGGGGGACTTTCACTTCCGAATTTTATGTATTATTACTGGGCAGTGCATATTAAGAATATGATTTATTGGTTGGATAGTGCTACCCAACAGACAGAATGGATAAAAATGGAGAAGGAGGATTGCCATCCTAGTAATATAGGAACGATCCTCTTCTCCCCAAAAAAACTGAATAACACAATATATAAGAAGAACCCAATTATATATGGTACAATAAGAATTTGGAAACAAATAAAATTATCTTTAAAATTAAGAAATCTATCACTGTTAATGCCAATAGCGAATAACCCTTTATTTAAACCATCTCTTATTGATAAGACATATAACCAATGGGAAAGTCTCGGAATTAGAAGGATCGTGGATATGTATGAAATGGGAAACTTACTATCATTCCAACAATTACAATTAAAATTTAAATTGAAAAACAACCAATATTTTAAATATCTTCAGATTTGCGATTTTGTGAAAAAATATATACAAGGATATCAAAAAGTAACTCCTGACTTATTGGAAGAGGCAATGAATATTGAAGCTGACTCACAAAAATTAATATCATATTTATATAATAGTATTCTAAATATAGACCTACCATCGACAGAGGTACTTAGAGAAGAGTGGGAACGGGAACTAATGATAAAAATTACGAAGGTTAAATGGGAAAAATACCTGATATATATTCACAAATGTTCAATTAATGTAAGACATAATTTAATTCAATTTAAAATTGTACATAGATTATATTACTCAAAAACAAGATTGAACAAATTTTATCCAAATATATCCGCCACTTGTGATAAATGTCTAGCCCAAAAGGCAACTATAACACACTCCTTAGTCTCCTGCATAAAACTTTATAGATTTTGGAATGATATTTTTGAAATATTTACAAAATTATTCAAGACAAGAATGGAACCTAATACTGAAATGATTATATTTGGCGTAATGGAAGATGGGAATAAATTGAACACATCTCAAAATCTATTCCTTAACTATGGTTTAATAATAGCAAAAAAATTTATTCTTAAATTTTGGAAGGGTACATCAATACCAACGCTTAAAATGTGGATTGCAAGTATGTTGGACACCGCTCATCTTGAGGAAATGCGATTCCTCCTAATGGATAAATCAGACCAATTCATAACGAGTTGGTCTCCATTCGTCGTTTTTTTGGAATCATATGGTGCAACACAATTGTAAAAAATAACTGTTTCAGGACTGGACGAGGGTTGGTCAAGACTATAAATAATGATCTCCTCTTTTTTTCTTTTTTTTTTTTTTCTTTTCTTCTCTCTATTCTCTCTCTCAACTTTTTTCATTTACTCGTTTTCTTTTTTCACACACTATATATTTCACATCTTTCTATCCTTTACTATCTAACTTCTTTTTCTTATTCTAATCTTTTTTCAGTGTAACAAAAAAAAAAAAGAAGTTGTACATAAAATGTATTATGAAAATATATATTAGGCACTTTGGTGCCATATGACTGTACTTACTTCTAATAAAATAAAATATTAAAAAAAAAAAAAAAAAAAAAAAGAAGTATGTACAATCATATGGCACCGAAGTGCCTAATATATATATACAAAGGGTCTCTCTCCGGTGTGTATCCGCTGGTGCTCCCGCAGCCCCCGTCCTCTCTTGTCACAGTGGGAGCAGCTGCTCGCCGGCGTGGGCCCGCCGGTGCTGCCGCAACTCCCGCGAGCTGTCAAACGCCTCACCGCAGTATGGGCGGGCCACAGGTGTGCACGTGCTGGTGAGACAGGGCGTGGGAGTCCATGGCAGAGCCCTCTCCACGCACCGGGCTGGGGACGGGACGGTCGCCGGCGTGAACCCGCTGGTGGGACAGCAGCCTGGAGGAGCGGGTGAAGCCCTTGCCGCACTGGGCGCAGGTGTAGGGGCGCTCGCCGGTGTGGGTGCGCTGGTGCACCAGCAGGCCGCTGGGCTGGGTGAAGCTCTTGCCGCACTGGGCGCAGGTGTAGGGGCGCTCGCCGGTGTGGGTGCGCTGGTGCTGCTGCAGGCAGTCAGAGCGGGTGAAGCCCTTTCCGCACTGGGCGCAAGTGTAGGGGCGTTCACCGGTGTGGGTGCGCTGGTGCTTCAGCAGGGTGTTGGACTGGGTGAAGCCCTTGCCGCACTGGGCGCAGGTGAAGGGCCGCTCGCCGGTGTGGGTGCGCTGGTGCTTCAGCAGATTGCCGTATTGGGTGAAGCCCTTGCCGCACTGGGCACAGGTGTAGGGGCGCTCGCCGGTGTGGGTGCGCTGGTGCTTCAGCAGGGTGTTGGACTGGGTGAAGCCCTTGCCGCACTGGGCGCATATGAAGGGCCGCTCGCCGGTGTGGGTGCGCTGGTGCTTCAGCAGATTGCCGTATTGAGTGAAGCCCTTGCCGCACTGGGCACAGGTGTAGGGGTGCTCGCCGGTGTGGGTGCGCTGGTGCTTCAGCAGGCTGCTGGAGTTGGTGAAGCCCTTGCCGCACTGGGTGCAGGTGTAGGGGCGCTCGCCGGTGTGGGTGCGCTGGTGCTTCAGCAGATTGCCATATTCGGTGAAGCCCTTGCCGCAGTGGGCGCAGGTGTAGGGGCGCTCGCCGGTGTGGGTGCGCTGGTGCTTCAGCAGGTTGCTGGAGTGGGTGAAGGCCTTGCCGCACTGGGCGCAGGTGTAGGGCCGCTCGCCGGTGTGGGTGCGCTGGTGTGTCAGCAGGCTGCTGGACTTGGTGAAGCCCTTGCCGCACTGGGCGCAGGTGTAGGGCCGCTCGCCGGTGTGGGTGCGCTGATGCTCCAGCAGGTTGCTGGACTTGGTGAAGCCCTTGCCGCACTGGGCGCAGGTGAAGGGCCGCTCCCCAGTGTGCAGGCGCCTGTGCATCTTCAGGTCCTTGGGCGACTTGAAGGCTTTGCTGCAGTCGGGGCAGGTGAAGGGCCGCTCACTGCTGTGCACCCGCTGGTGCTCACACAGCACCGACAACTGGGTAAAGCTCTTGCCGCATGTGGAGCAGCCATAGGGCCTCTCGCCCGTGTGCATCCGCCGGTGTCTCTTCAGGGCCATCGCCGTCTTGAAGCTCTGGCCGCAGTCCGTGCAGTCAAAGGGGCGTTCCCCCGTGTGCACCCGCCGGTGGGTCTCCAGCTCGCTCGGGCTCCGGCAGGCCTTGCCACACACGCCGCACTCATAACGCTTCTCCATGTTGTGCCCCGTCATCTGGTCCTCCATCGAAGCTCAGCCCCTCAAAGCTCAGCCCGCACACCGAGCAGATGGGGGGCTCACCTGCACCGTCTGCCCTCAATGGTCACTCACGTCCCCGTCTCTCCGTCCACAGCAACGGCTCCTAAACCCTGCAGGAGGGGAACACAGAGGGTTAACAAGCTGGCAAACAGGACATTACTAACTCGTGAACATTACAAGTGCTTGAGGGGATGCAGGGGAGGGTGGAGACCTGGAGGGTTCTGAGCCTCCGAGGGACAGACAGAGAGAGAGAGAGAGAGAGAGACAGAGAGGAAAACATTTTTCACACACAGAGAGTGGTGAATCTGTGGAATTCTCTGCCACAGAAGGTAGTTGAGGCCACAGTTCATTGGCTATATTTAAGAGGGAGTTAGATGTGGCCCTTGTGGCTAAAGGGATCAGGGGGTATGGAGAGAAGGCAGGTACAGGATACTGAGTTGGATGATCAGCCATGATCATATTGAATGGCGAATGGTGCAGGCTCGAAGGACCGAATGGCCTCTACTCCTGCACCTATTGTCTATGTTTCTAGAGAGAGAGAGACCGAGAGAGAGAAAGGCAGATATAGATCTCTCTCTCTCCCTCTATCTCCCCCTCTCTCCATCTCCCTCTCTCATTCCCTCTCTCCCTCTCTCTCACCATCCAGTGCAGGTCGCCTCCATCTTTGGGGCCGCGGTGTGACGTCATTTCCGGGCTGAGGCCGCCCCGCAGCTCGAACTGGCAGCCTGCGGGGCGGGCGACGTCATATCCGGGGCGGTGCCCCCCCTCCCCTCTCTCTGTGTGAGTGTCTGCGGGGCTGGGACTGGCGGGCGACGTCATTTCCGGGCTGTGTGAGGCCGCCCCGCAGCCTGCGGGTCAACGGGGGCGGAAGATGCGTCATTTCCGGGCTGAGTGAGGCCGCCCCGCTGAAAGATTCTAGAGGGAGGGGGAGGGGCATCAGCCCGGAAATGACGTCACGGACAGACCCCGCCCCCCCTGTTGCCCCGTTGACCCGCAGGCTGCGGGGCGGCCTCACTCAGCCCGGAAATGACGGCATCTGTCGCCCCCCCCCGGCCCCAAGATGGAGGCGACCCGCACTGGACGGTGAGAGAGTGAGAGGGAGAGGGAGAGAGAAAGAGAGGGAGAGATAGAGGGAGAGGGAGAGGGATAGAGGGCATTTATAGGAATGAGAAGAGGGGCGAGGAGGGAGAGATGGAGTGAGAGAGCGGGAGAGAGAGAGAGAGAAGGGGGAGAGAGAGGTAGTGGGGAGAGAAAGGGAGGGAGAGAGAAAGAGGGAGAGAGGGGGAGGAAGTTAGAGGGAGAGAGAGACAGAGTGAGATTGATAGAGAGTGTGGGGAGGGAGATAGGAGGGGTGGAGAGAGAGAGTGTGGGGAGGGAGAGGGATTGAGTAGAGAGGGAGAGAGAGAGATGGAGAGAGGGAGAGAGAGGGAGAAATACATACTTGTATCTATATTGATGCATTTCAAATATATTTTATACTTTGGCAATATAACAATGTTTTTTTATCATGCGAATAACGTTTTAAAATTGAAAATTGAATTGAAATTGATGGAGAAAGAGAGAGAGGGAGGGAGTGAGAGATGGAGGGAGTGAGAAAGAGAGAGAAGGAGCGAGAGATGGAGAGAGCGAGGGAGAGAGAGAGAGGGAGAGATGGAGAGAGAGAAAGATGGATAGAGAGAGTGAGAGAGGGAGGGAGAGAGATGGAGGGAGAAAGAGAGAGAGAGAAAGATGGATAGAGAGAGCGAGAAAGAGGGAGAGTGAGTGAGAGGAGAGAGAGAGAGAGATGGAGGGAGAGAGAGAGATGGAGGGAGAGAGAGAGATAGAGGGAGGGAGTGAGTGAGAAAGAGAGAGATGGTATGAGAAAGAGAGAGATGGAATGATAAAGAGAGAGAGAAGGAGGGAGAGATGGAGAGAGATAGAGGTGGAGGGAGAGGGAGGGAGAGATGGAGTGAGAAAGAGAGATAGAGGGGGGAAGAGAGAGAGAGGGGATAGAGAGGGTGGGGAAGGAGAGATGGAGAGAGCGAAGGGGATAGAGCGAGAGAGAGATGGAGAGAGAGAGGGGGATAAAGAGAGAGAGAGGGTGGGGAGGGAGAGATGCAAAGAGAGAATGGGATATAGAGAGAGAGTGAGAGAAGGGGATAGAGAGAGAGGGAAAGTGGGGGAGATGGCGAGTGAGAAGGGGATAAAGAGAGAGAGGTTGGGGAGAGAGGGATTGAGTAGAGAGAGGGAGAGATAGGTCGATAGAGAGAGGAAGAGGGAGAGAGAGAGGGGCAGAGTGAGAGAGATAGAGGGGTGGAGAGAGAAGGGAGAGGGAGAGACAGAGAGGGGAAGAATTGAGGAGAGAAAGTTCGGAAGGGAGAGGGAGAGAGAGATATCTGAGCGGTGGGGGGCCGAGAGGGGCAGGAATAAGTGGAGAGGGTAGGAGAGAGAGAGGAGACAGTCCGGGGGAGGGAGGGGGTGAGAGGCTGGGGGTTGGGAAAAGGGGTGAAGTGAGTAGCGGGGGGGAAGCAGGGAGCAAAGGAAAGGGGGGGAGGGATTCAAGGGAGAGTGGGTTTGGTGCCATGGGGGGAGGCAGGGAACGGGGGGGGGAGAGGGGTCAAGTGAGTCAAGGAAGGGGGTAGAGAGCCTGGTGGGGGTTCACACTGTTTGGGGGTGGGGAGGAGGGGGGGGGGAGCAAAGGGGGGTAAGGAGCAGGAGGTGGCAGGGGTAAGGGAGCCACAAGGCAAGGCAAGGCAAATTTATTTGTATAGCACCATTCGTGCAAACTGCAATTCAAGGTGCTTTACAGGAAAGAAAAAATAAAATAGTCAATAATTAAAAATTGCAAAATAAGCAATACGACAAATGTATGAATAATAAAACAACGTCAATGAAACAATAAAACGATTTTAAAAAGCACATAAAAGGGTTAAAATTAGACGGTTAAGATTACCTGCATGTCGGGTTATGGAAAAGCTATACTAAACAACAGTGTTTTTAGGCCTGATTTAAATGCGCTTACAGTCTGTGCACACCTCAGGTGTTCAGGGAGCTTGTTCCACAGGTGTGGAGCATAAAAACCCAATGCTGCTTCAGCCTTTTTAGTTCTGACCCTGGGAACACAGAGTAAACCTGTCCCTGAAGACCTGAGGAGTCTAGGCGCCTCATATACAACAAGTAGGTCAGAGATGTATTTTGGACCAAGACCATTCAGTGCCTTGTAGGTCAGTAACAGAATTTTAAAATCTATCCTCTTACACACAGGGAGCCAGTGCAAAGATTTAAGGACAGGTGTAATGTGGTCCATTTTCTTGATGTTGGTCAAGACTCTGGCAGCGGCATTTTGGATAAGCTGCAGTTGTTTAATTGATTTTTTATTGAGACCTGTAAAGATGCCATTACAATAATCTAACCTACTAAAAATATATGCATGAACAAGTTTTTCAGTGTCGTCTTTGGACAGAAATCCCTTGATTCTTGCTATATTTTTTAGATGGTAATAGGCAGATCTGGTAATGGTCTTTATATGGCTGTTAAAATTCAAATCCGAGTCCATAACTACACCAAGATTTCTGGCTTTGTCTGTGGTTTTCAGTGCAATTGAGTTGAGTTGAGCACTCACAGGGAGGAGGTCACATTGTTTGGGGGTGGGGAGGGTGTTGCAGTTTAGTCAAACCAGGGCAGGATCTTCACCGAATGGCGGGGCGCTGGGGCAATAGACAACAGGTGCAGGAGTAGAGGCCATTCGGCCCTTTGAGCCAGCACCACCATTCAATGTGATCATGGCTGATCATCCCAAATCAGTACCCCGTTCCTGCCTTCTCCCCATATCCCCTGACTCTGCTATCTTTAAGAGACCTATCTAGCTCTCTCTTGAATGTATCCAGAGAACCGGCCTCTGAGGCAGGGAATTCCACAGACTCACAACTCTCCGTGAGAAAAAGTGTTTCCTCGTCTCCGTACTAATTGGCTTACCCCTTATTCTTAAACTGCGTGTGTGGCCCCTGGTTCTGGACTCCCCCAACATCGGGAACATGTTTCCTGCCTCTAGCGTGTCCAAACCCTTAACAATCTCGTATATGTTTCAATGAGATGCCCTCTCATCCTTCTAAACTCCACAGAGTGTACAAGCCCACAGCTGCTCCATTCTCTCAGCATATGACAGTCCCGCCACCCCGGGAATTAACCTTGTAAACCTACGCTGCTCTTCCTCAATAGCAAGAATGTCCTTCCTCAAATTAGGGGACCAAAACTGCACACAATACTCCAGATGTGGTCTCACCAAGACCCTGTACAACTGCAGTAGAACCTCCCTGCTCCTGTACAATCCCAGGCAATTTAAGGATAAGGGGGAAATCTTTTAGGACCGAGATGAGAAAAAAAAAATTTCACACACAGAGAGTGGTGAATCTGTGGAATTCTCTGCCACAGAAGGTAGTTGAGGCCACACAGTTCATTGGCTATATTTAAGAGGGAGTTAGATGTGACCCTTATAACCATATAACAATTACAGCACGGAAACAGGCCATCTCGACCCTTCTAGTCCGTGCCGAACACATAATCTCCCCTAGTCCCATATACCTGCGCTCAGACCATAACCCTCCATTCCTTTCCCATCCATATAACTATCCAATTCATTTTTAAATGATAAAAACGAACCTGCCTCCACCACCTTCACTGGAAGCTCATTCCACACAGCTACCACTCTCTGAGTAAAGAAGTTCCCCCTCATGTTACCCCTAAACTTCAGTCCCTTAATTCTCAAGTCATGTCCCCTTGTTTGAATCTTCCCTACTCTCAGTGGGAAAAGCTTTTCCACGTCAACTCTGTCTATCCCTCTCATCATTTAAAAAACCTCTATCAAGTCCCCCCTTAACCTTCTGCGCTCCAAAGAATAAAGCCCTAACTTGTTCAACCTTTCTCTGTAACTTAGTTGCTGAAACCCAGGCAACATTCTAGTAAATCTCCTCTGTACTCTCTCTATTTTGTTGACATCCTTCCTATAATTAGGCGACCAAAATTGTACACCATACTCCAGAATTGGCCTCACCAATGCCTTGTACAATTTTAACATTACATCCCAACTTCTATACTCAATGCTCTGATTTATAAAGGCCAGCACACCAAAAGCTTTCTTTACCACCCTATCTACATGAGATTCCACTTTCAGGGAACTGTGCACAGTTATTCCCAGATCCCTCTGTTCACCTACATTCTTCAATTCCCTACCATTTACCATGTACGTCCTATTTTGATTTGTCCTGCCAAGATGTAGCACCTCACACTTATCAGCATTAAACTCCATCTGCCATCTTTCAGCCCACTCTTCCAACTGGCATAAATCTCTTGTGGCTAAAGGGATCAGGGGGTATGGAGAGAAGGCAGGTACAGGATACTGAGTTGGATGATCAGCCATGATCATATTGAATGGCGAATGGTGCAGGCTCGAAGGGCCGAATGGCCTCTACTCCTGCACCTATTGTCTATGTTTCTATATCCAGCGACCTGCAGTGCAGCGGATCGCCACACGGTGGGAGTGTTGACCACAGAATGGCCGGGCCTGCAGTGCAGCGGATCACCACATGGTGGGAGTGTTGACCACAGAATGGCCGGGCCTGCAGTGCAGCGGATCACCACATGGTGGGAGTGTTGACCACAAACTGGAGCGACTTATTTGATGCATTCAATGCACATTGGAAGTTGCTGTCAAACAATTAGATTTAATTCTGCTCTTTACTGCTAAATGGTTCTTTATTGCCCTGTGGCCCGTTTCCTTTCCCCGCAATACACCCATTCCCCCGATGCCAACATTTGTAAAAGCCCTGAAACCAGGGAAACAGACAAATAGGTGCAGGAGTTGGGCCATTCCGACATTGGTGAGAATATTGAACAGACACAGATCGGTGACGTTTCAATGTTAATGTGAACTAGTCATTAACCACTTGTGTCAAACGGTTAATGATAAGCACCCTAAGCAAAGCATGAAGGACTTTCGGATGAAAGGAAGCTGTGTGATGTATAGAGTGGTCATTCATTGAACTTTGGACTGGACCGATAGTTGTATATGGATGCTCTTGCACAATAAGAAACATAGAAACATAGACAATAGGTGCAGGAGTAGAGGCCATTTGGCCCTTCGAGCCTGCACCATTCGCCATTCAATATGATCATGGCTGATCATCCAACTCAGTATCCTGTACCTGCCTTCTCTCCATACCCCCTGATCCCTTTAGCCACATCTAACTCCCTCTTAAATATAGCCAATGAACTGTGTGGCCTCAACTACCTTCTGTGGCAGAGAATTCCACAGATTCACCACTCTTTATGTGGGAAAAAAATGTTTTCCTCATCTCGGTCCTAAAAGATTTTCTCCTTATCCCTAAACTGTGACCCCTTGTTCTGGACTTCCCCAACATCGGGAACAATCTTCCTGCATCTAGCCTGTCCAACCCCTTAAGAATTTTGTAAGATTCTATAAGATCCCCCCTCAATCTTCTAAATTCTTGCGAGTACAAGCCGAGTCTATCCAGTCTTTCTTCATATGAAAGTCCTGCCATCCCAGGAATCAGTCTGGTGAACCTTCTCTGTACTCCCTCTATAGCAAGAATGCCTTTCCTCAGATTAGGAGACCAAAACTGTACGTAATACTCCAGGTGTGGTCTCACCAAGACCCTGTACAACTGCAGAAGGACCTCTTTGCTCCTGTACAATCCGAGGCATTTTAAGGATAAGGGGGAAATCTTTTAGGACCGAGATGAGAAAAACATTTTTTTTCCCACACAGAGAGTGGTGAATCTGTGGAATTCTCTGCCACAGAAGGTAGTTGAGGCCACAATTAATTGGCTATATTTAAGATGGAGTTAGATGTGGCCCTTGTGGCTAAAGGGATCAGGGGGTATGGAGAGAAGGCAGGTACGGGATACTGAGTTGGATGATCAGCCGTGATCATATTGAATGACGAATGGTGCAGGCTCGAAGGGCCGAATGGCCTCTACTCCTGCACCTGTTGTCTATGTTTCTATGTTTCTATATCCAGGATCCTGCAGTGCAGCGGATCACCACATGGTGGGAGTGTTGTCCACAGAATGGCCGGGCCTGCAGTGCAGCTGATCACCACATGGTGGGAGTGTTAACCACAAACTGGAGCGACTTATTTGATGCATTCAATGCACATTGGAAGTTGCTGTCTAAGGATTTGATTTAATTCTGCTCTTTACTGCAAAATGGTTCTTTATTGCCCTGTGGCCCGTTTCCTTTCCCCGTAATACACCCATTCCCCCGATGCCAACATTTGTAAAAGCCCTGAAACCAGGGAAACAGACAAATAGGTGCAGGAGTGGGCCATTCACATGAAAGTCCTGACATCCCAGTAATCAGTCTGGTGAACCTTCTCTGTACTCCCTCTATGGCAAGAATGTCTTTCCTCAGATTAGGAGACCAAAACTGTACGTAATACTCCAGGTGTGGTCTCACCAAGACCCTGTACAACTGCAGTAGAACCTCCCTGCTCCTATACTCAAATCCTCTATGGCAAGAATGTCTTTCCTCAGATTAGGAGACAAAACTGTACGCAATACTCCAGGGAGCAGGGAGGTTCTACTGCAGTTGTACGGGGTCTTGGTGAGACCACACCTGGAGTATTGCGTACAGTTTTGGTCTCCTAATCTGAGGAAAGACATTCTTGCCATAGAGGCTTTGAGTAAAGAAAGCTTTTGGTATGCTAGCCTTTATAAATCAGAGCATTGAGTATAGAAGCTGGGATGTAATGTTAAAATTGTACAAGGCATTGGTGAGACCAAATCTGGAGTATGGTGTACAATTTTGGTCGCCCAATTATAGGAAGGATGTCAACAAAATAGAGAGAGTACAGAGGAGATTTACTAGAATGTTGCCTGGGTTTCAACAACTAAGTTACAGAGATAGGTTGAATAAGTTAGGTCTTTATTCTCTGGAGCGCAGAAGGTTAAGGGGGGACTTGATAGAGGTCTTTAAAATGATGAGAGGGATAGACAGAGTTGATGTGATCAAGCTTTTCCCTTTGAGAATAGGGAAGATTCAAACAAGAGGACATGACTTCAGAATTAAGGGACAGAAGTTTAGGGGTAACATGAGGGGGAACTTCTTTACTCAGAGAGTGGTAGCGGTGTGGAATGAGCTTCCAGTGGAAGTGGTGGCGGCAGGTTCGTTGGTATCATTTAAGAATAAATTGGATAGGCATATGGATGAGAAGGGAATGGAGGGTTATGGTATGAGTGCAGGCAGGTGGAACTAAGGGGAAAAAATTGTTCGGCGCGGACTTGTAGGGCCGAGATGGCCTGTTTCCGTGCTGTAATTGTTATATGGTTATATGGTTATATGGATATATGAGTATAGGAGCAGGGAGGTTCTACTGCAGTTGTACAGGGTCTTGGTGAGACCACACCTGGAGTATTGCGTACAGTTTTGGTCTCCTAATCTGAGGAAAGACATTCTTGCCATAGAGGGAGTACAGAGAAGGTTCACCAGACTGATTCCTGGGATGTCAGGACTTTCATGTGAAGAAAGATTGGATGAACTCGGTTTGTACAATACAATACAATTACAATACAAATTTATTTGTCATTTGAGCCCCAGTGAGACTCAAACGAAATTTTGTTTCCACAGCCATACAAACAAAAACAATGTCCTACGGACATACACACAATTAAGTTCACACAAACATCCATCACAGTGAACCCACTGTGATGGAAGGCAAAAGTCTTTTCTCTCCCCTGTTCTCCATGTCTCTCCCGATGTCCAAGCCCCAGGCGGGCGATGATAAGTCCCACGGCCATTTTAGGCCGTGCCGGGCGATTTACGGCCCCGCTCCCGGTCTAGAAGTCTCGAAGTTGGAGCCCCCGGCGGGCGCTGGAATGTCCCACGGCCATGAAGCCGCGCCGGGCGATGTACGTCCCCGCTCCGGGTCGTTCCAACCCCGCGACACGGATGGAGAAGTCGCGTTGCGGGAGCTCCGGGAAGCGGTCTCTCTCTCCCCCCGGACCCGTGAGCTCCCGATGTCCCAGTCCACCGGACCTGCGGCTGCGTTGCTGGAGCCTCCGAGCCCCAGGAGTCGAGTCGCAGCAGCGAGTCACCACCGCTCCCCACGCACCGAGGCCGGCCAGCCCCACGATGGTGAGTAGTCCGCAGCTCCGCAGCTCCGCAGTCTCCCGAGCCCCCGGGTCGTTCAGGTTGGAGGCCGCTCCACGGTGCTAGGCCCCAACGACAACGGAGACCCGACAGGGAAAAGGTCGGGTCTCCCGGACAGGGAAGAGATTTTAAACGGTTTCCCCCGCCCCCCACATATACACATTTAAAAACCAGTATTTAAAAAACACCAAACACTACATTTAACTAGACAAAAAATAAAAAAAGACAGACAGGCTGTAGGAGCCGCTGCAACGAGTCGCGCCGCCACCAGGACTCGCTGGAATTCAGAAGATTGAGGGGGGATCTTATAGAAACGTACAAAATTCTTAAGGGGTTGGACAGGCTAGATGCAGGAAGATTGTTCCCGATGTTGGGGAAGTCCAGAACAAGGGGTCACAGTTTAAGGATAAAGGGGAATTTTTTTAGGACCGAGATGAGGAAAACAGAGAGTGGTGAATCTGTGGAATTCTCTCCTGCAGAAGGTAGTTGAGGCCACAGTTCATTGGCTATATTTAAGAGGGAGTTAGATGTGGCCCTTGTGGCTAAAGGGATCAGGGGGTATGGAGAGAAGGCAGGTACAGGATACTGAGTTGGATGATCAGCCATGATCATATTGAATGGCGAATGGTGCAGGCTCGAAGGGCCGAATGGCCTCTACTCCTGCACCTATTGTCTATGTTTCTATGTTTCTTATTGTGCAAGAGCATCCATATACAACTGTCGGTCCAGTCCAAAGTTCAATGAATGACCACTCTACACATCACACACAGCTTCCTTTCACCCGAAAGTCCTTCATGCTTTGCTTAGGGTACTTATCATTAACTGTTTGACACAAGTGGTTAATGACTAGTTCACATTAAAATTGAAACATCACCGATCTGTGTCTGTTCAATATTCTCACCGATGTCGGAACTGGCCCACTCCTGCACCTATTTGTCTGTTTCCCTGGTTTCTGGGCATTTACAAATGTTGGCATCGGGGGAATGGGTGTATTACGGGAAAAGGAAACGGGCCGCAGGGCAATAAAGAACCATTTTGCAGTAAAGAGCAGAATTAAATCAAATCCTTAGACAGCAACTTCCAATGTGCATTGAATGCATCAAATAGGTCGCTCCAGTTTGTGGTCAACACTCCCACCATGTGGTGATCCGCTGCACTGCAGGCCCGGCCATTCTGTGGTCAACACTCCCACCATGTGGTGATGTATTGCACTGGAGGCTCGTCAAATCTGTGGACAACGCTCCCACCATGTGGTGATCCGCTGCACTGCAGGACCCTGGATATAGAAACATAGGCAACAGGTGCAGTAGTAGAGGCCATTCGGCCCTTCGAGCCTGCACCATTCCCCATTCAATATGATCATGGCTGATCATCCAACTCAGTATCCTGTACCTGCCTTCTCTCCATACCCCCTGATCCCTTTAGCCAGAAGGGCCACATCTAACTCCCTTTTAAATATAGCCAATGAACTGTGTGGCCTCAACTACCTTCTGTGGCAGAGAATTCCACAGATTCACCACTCTCTGTGTGTGAAAAAAAAAGTTTTTCTCATCTCGGTCCTAAAAGATTTCCCCCTTATCCTTAAATTGCCTGGGATTGTACAGGAGCAGGGAGGTTCTTCTGCAGTTGTACAGGGTCTTGGTGAGACCACACCTGGAGTACTGTGTGCTGGATAGACTCGGCTTGTACTCGCTAGAATTTAGAAGATTGAGGGGGGATCTTATAGAAACGTACAAAATTCTTAATGGGTTGGACAGGCTAGATGCAGGAAGATTGTTCCCGATGTTGGGGAAGTCCAGAAACATAGAAACATAGAAACATAGAAATTAGGTGCAGGAGTAGGCCATTCGGCCCTTCGAGCCTGCACCGCCATTCAATATGATCATGGCTGATCATCCAACTCAGTATCCCGTACCTGCCTTCTCTCCATACCCTCTGATCCCCTTAGCCACAAGGGCCACATCTAACTCCCTCTTAAATATAGCCAATGAACTGGCCTCGACTACCCTCTGTGGCAGAGAGTTCCAGAGATTCACCACTCTCTGTGTGAAAAAAGTTCTTCTCATCTCGGTTTTAAAGGATTTCCCCCTTATCCTTAAGCTGTGACCCCTTGTCCTGGACTTCCCCAACATCGGGAGCAATCTTCCTGCATCTAGCCTGTCCAACCCATTAAGAATTTTGTAAGTTTCTATAAGATCCCCTCTCAATCTCCTAAATTCTAGAGAGTATAAACCAAGTCTATCCAGTCTTTCTTCATAAGACAGTCCTGACATCCCAGGAATCAGTCTGGTGAACCTTCTCTGCACTCCCTCTATGGCAATAATGTCCTTCCTCAGATTTGGAGACCAAAACTGTACGCAATACTCCAGGTGTGGTCTCACCAAGACCCTGTACAACTGCAGTAGAACCTCCCTGCTCCTATACACAAATCCTTTTGCTATGAAAGCTAACATACCATTCGCTTTCTTCACTGCCTGCTGCACCTGCATGCCCACTTTCAATGACTGGTGTACCATGACACCCAGGTCTCGCTGCATCTCCCCTTTTCCTAGTCGGCCACCATTTAGATAATAGTCTGCTTTCCTGTTTTTGCCACCAAAATGGATAACCTCACATTTATCCACATTATACTGCATCAGCCAAACATTTGCCCACTCACCCAGCCTATCCAAGTCACCTTGCAGTCTCCTAGCATCCTCCTCACAGCTAACACTGCCCCCCAGCTTAGTGTCATCTGCAAACTTGGAGATATTGCCTTCAATTCCCTCATCCAGATCATTAATATATATTGTAAATAGCTGGGGTCCCAGCACTGAGCCTTGCGGTACCCCACTAGTCACTGCCTGCCATTGTGAAAAGGACCCGTTTACTCCTACTCTTTGCTTCCTGTTTGCCAGCCAGTTCTCTATCCACATCAATACTGAACCCCCAATGCCGTGTGCTTTAAGTTTGTATACTAATCTCTTATGTGGGACCTTGTCGAAAGCCTTCTGGAAGTCCAGATACACCACATCCACTGGTTCTCCCCTATCCACGCTACTAGTTACATCCTCGAAAAATTCTATAAGATTCGGCAGACATGATTTACCTTTTGTAAATCCATGCTGACTTTGTCCAATGATTTCACCACTTTCCAAATGTGCTGCTATCCCATCTTTAATAACTGACTCTAGCAGTTTCCCCACTACCGATGTTAGACTAACTGGTCTGTAATCCCCCGTTTTCTCTCTCCCTCCCTTCTTAAAAAGTGGGGTTACATTTGCTACCCGCCAATCCTCAGGAACTACTCCAGAATCTAAAGAGTTTTGAAAGATTATTACTAATGCATCCACTATTTCTGGAGCTACTTCCTTAAGTACTCTGGGATGCAGCCTATCTGGCCCTGGGGATTTATCGGCCTTTAATCCATTCAATTTACCCAACACCACTTCCCGGCTAACCTGGATTTCACTCAATTCCTCCAAATCCTTTGACCCGCGGTCCCCTGCTATTTCCGGCAGATTATTTATGTATTCCTTAGTGAAGACGGAACCAAAGTAGTTATTCAATTGGTCCGCCATATCCTTGTTCCCCATGATCAACTCACCTGTTTCTGACTGCAAGGGACCTACATTTGTTTTAACTAATCTCTTTCTTTTCACATATCTATAAAAACTTTTGCAGTTAGTTTTTATGTTCCCTGCCAGTTTTCTTTCATAATCTATTTTTCCTTTCCTAATTAAGCCTTTTGCCCTCCTCTGCTGGTCTCTGAATTTCTCCCAGTCCTCCGGTATGCTGCTTTTTCTGGCTAATTTGTACGCATCATCCTTCGCTTTGATACTATCCCTGATTTCCCTTGTTATCCACGGATGCACTACCTTCCCTGATTTATTCTTTTGCCAAACTGGGATGAACAATTTTTGTAGTTCATCCATGCAGTCTTTAAATGTCTTCCATTGCATATCCACCGTCAACCCTTTTAGAATTAATTGCCAGTCAATCTTGGCCAATTCACGTCTCATACCCTCAAAGTTACCTTTCTTTAAGTTCAGAACCATTGTTTCTGAATTAACAATGTCACTCTCCATCCTAATGAAGAACTCAACCATATTATGGTCACTCTTGCCCAAGGGGGCACGTACAACAAGACTGCTAACTAGCCCTTCCTCATTACTCAATACCCAGTCTAAAATAGCCTGCTCTCTCGTTGGTTCCTCTACATGTTGATTTAGATAACTATCCCGCATACATTCCAAGAAATCCTCTTCCTCAGCACCCCTGCCAATTTGATTCACCCAATCTATATGTAGATTGAAGTCACCCATTATAACGGTTTTGCCTTTGTTGCACGCATTTCTAATTTCCTGTTTGATACCATCTCCAACTTCACTACTACTGTTAGGTGGCCTGTACACAACACCCACCAGCGTTTTCTGCCCTAGTATTTCGCAGCTCTACCCATACCGATTCCACATCCTCCAAACTAATGTCCTTCCTTTCCATTGCGTTAATCTCCTCTCTAATCAGCAACGCTACCCCACCTCCTTTTCCTTTCTCTCTATCCCTCCTGAATATTGAATATCCCTGGATGTTCAGCTCCCAGCCTTGGTCACCCTGGAGCCATGTCTCCGTGATCCCAACTATATCATAGTCATTAATAGCTATCTGCACATTCAACTCATCCACCTTATTACGAATGCTCCTTGCATTGAGACACAAAGCCTTCAGGCTTGTTTTTACAACACTCTTACCCCTTATACAATTATGTTGAAATGTGGCCTTTTCTGATTTTTGCCCTGGTTTTGTCTGCCTGCCACTTTTACTTTTCACCTTGCTACCTATTGCTTCTACCCTCATTTTACACCCGTCTGTCTCTACGCTCACACATTTAAGAAACCCTTTCCCTTTAACTCCATCCTCCACTATCCCATTCGACACCCCACCCCCCAGAACAAGGGGTCACAGTTTAGGGATAAGGAGAAAACCTTTTAGGACCGAGATGAGGAAAACATTTTTTTTCCCACACAGAGAGTGGTGAATCTGTGGAATTCTCTGCCACAGAAGGTAGTTGAGGCCACAATTCATTGGCTATGTTTAAGAGGGAGTTAGATGTGGCCCTTGTGGCTAAAGGGATCAGGGGGTATGGAGAGAAGGCAGGTACGGGATACTGAGTTGGATGATCAGCCATGATCATATTGAATGGCGAATGGTGCAGGCTCGAAGGGGCCGAATGGCCTCTACTCCTGCACCTATTGTCTATGTTTGTATATCCAGGGACCTGCAGTGCAGCGGATCACCACATGGTGGGAGTGTTGTCCACAGAATGGCCGGACCTGCAGTGCAACGGATCACTACACGGTGGGAGTGTTGACCACAGAATGGCCGGGCCTGCAGTGCAGCGGATCACCACATGGTGGGAGTGTTGACCACAGAATGACCGGGCCTGCAGTGCAGCGGATCACCACATGGTGGGAGTGTTGACCACAAACTGGAGCGACTTATTTGATGCATTCAATGAACATTGGAAGTTGCTGTCTAAAAAGGATTAGATTTAATTCTGCTCTTTACTGCAAAATGGTTCTTTATTGCTCTGTGGCCCGTTTCCTTTCCCAGTAATACACCCATTTCCCCGATGCCAACATTTGTAAAAGCCCTAAAACCAGGGAAACAGACAAATAGGTGCAGGATTTGGGCCATTCCGACATTGGTGTGAATATTGAACAGACACAGATCGGTGGCGTTTCAAAGTTAATGTGAACTAGTCATTAACCACTTGTGTCAAATGGTTAATGATAACTACCCTAAGCAAAGCATGAAGGACTTTCGGGTGAAAGGAAGCTGTGTGTGATGTATAGAGTGGTCATTCATTTAACTTTGGACTGGACCGATAGTTGTACCTGGATGCTCTTGCTCAATAGACACAGAGTGCTGGAGTAACTCAGCGGGTCAGGCAGCATCTGTGGAGAACATGGATAGGTGACGTTTCACAGAGTGCTGGAGTAACTCAGCGGGTCAGGCAGCATCTGTGGAGAACATGGATAGGTGCGTTTCACAGAGTGCTGGAGTAACTCAGCGGGTCAGGCAGCATCACTGGAGAACATGGATAGGTGCGTTTCACAGAGTGCTGGAGTAACTCAGCGGGTCAGGCAGCATCTGTGGAGAACATGGATAGGTGCGTTTCACAGAGTGCTGGAGTAACTCAGCTGGTCAGGCAGCATCTGTGGAGAACATGGATAGGTGCGTTTCACAGAGTGCTGGAGTAACTCAGCTGGTCAGGCAGCATCTGTGGAGAACATGGATAGGTGACGTTTCACAGAGTGCTGGAGTAACTCAGCGGGTCAGGCAGCATCTGTGTGGAGAACATGGATAGGTGACGTTTCACAGAGTGCTGGATCAACTCAGCGGGTCAGGCAGCATCTCTGGAGTGAAGGAACCTTCTTCAGATTGAGAGTCACAGGAGAGTGAGACACAGAGATAAGGAAATGTAAGGTGTTACTCCAGCACTCTGTATTTTATGAATAGTGTCAGGTTAGGAAAATGGGAAGTACAACGAGATCTGTGTGTCCTGGTAGATCAGTCACTGAAAGTAAGCATGCAGGTACAGCAGGCAGTGAAGAAAGCTAATGGCATGTTGGCCTTCATAGGGCGAGGAGTTGAGTTTAGGCGCAAGGAGGACCTACTGCAGTTGTACAGGGCTCTGGTGACACCACACCTGGAGAATTGCGTGCAGTTTTGGTCTCCAAATTTGAGGAAGGATATTCTTGCTATTGAGGGAGCCCAGCGTAGGTTCACAAGGTTAATTCCTGAGATGATGGCGGGACTGACATATGTTGAAAGAATGGGTCGACTGGGTTTGTATTCACTGGAATTCAGAAGGATGAGCGGGTATTTTATAGAATCGTATAAAATTAGTGAGGGGTTGGACAGGGTAGATGCAGGAAACATGTTCCCCATGTTGGGGGAGTCCAGAACTGTTAGGTACATTTCTTAAAACAGACAACTCACAATAAGTTAGATCAACCAACACAAGCTTTACTGATCATTTAGCCGGCGAGAGTGGCAGGGGATACAAAGTCAAGTATGCAACACACACTTAACCCTCCTGGGCCATCACTCTAATGAACAAAGGCACACAGCATCTTTTGTTACTATTTTGGAAACATAGTCACATGTTTATACACAGTTGGAGCAATGGCGTCTAGCACATCAATCACAGAGTATACCCATTCAAAGCATTCTTGTCCCTAACACAATACTTCTTATGCTATGGTTATATCGATCATATGTGGGGAACATGGATAGGTGACGTTTCACAGTGCTGAACTAACTCAGCGGGTCAGGCAGCATCTGTGGGGAACATGGATAGGTGACATTTCGGGTCGGGACCCTTCTTCAGACTGACACGATATTGACAGGTGAGGGGGTGATCGGCAGATAAGTGAAGTAAGTGACAGAGGCGAGGGAAATTAAGGAGATAAAATGATGTGAGATAAGGAGAGAGGAATGTATTGTGCAGCTTTAAGAGACATTGTTCAGGTAGCATTTGGAATATTGCATACAGTTCTGGTCACTCCATTACAGGACTGATGTGGAGGCTTTGGGGAATGTGCAGAGATGGTTAACCAGAATGGTTTAAAAACAAGGAACTGCAGATGCTAGTTTACAAAAAAGGTCACAAATTGCTGGAGTAACTCAGTGGGACAGGCAGCATCTCTGGACAGAAGTACTGAGTGACATTTCGGGTCGAGACTGAGGAGGGTCTCGACCAGAAACGTTACCCATTCCTTCCAGCATTTTGTGTGTGCCTAAACAGCGCCTATCTATCCGCGTGTGCCACCAGGCTGGAGGAGCGGGCAAAGGGCTTGCCACAGAGCGGGCAGTTGAAGGGGCGCTGGCCGGTGTGGGCTAGCCGGTGCTCCAGCAGGTGGTCAAGACGGGTGAAGCCGTTACCACAGGACGGGCAGGGGAAGGGACGCTCACCGCTGTGGGTACGTCGCTGCTGCCACAGGCTGGACATGCGGGTGAAACCCTTGCCACTCATCGCACACAAAGGGTCTCTCTCCGGTGTGTATCCGCTGGAGCGCCTGCTGCCCCCATGCTCTCTTGTCACAGTGGGAGCAGCTGCTCGCCGACATGGGCCCGCCGGTGCTGCCGCAACCCCCGCGAGCTGTCAAACGACTCACCACAGTACGGGCAGTCGTAGGGCTGGCCACTGGTGTGCACGTGCTGGTGAGACAGGGCGTGGGAGGCCATGGCAAAGCGCTCTCCATACACCGGGCTGGGGACGGGACGGTCGCCGGCGTGCACCCGCTGGTGGGACAGCAGGTTGGAGGAACGGGTGAAGCCCTTTCCGCACTCGGCGCAGGTGTAGGGGCGCACGCGGGTGTGGGTGCGCTGGTGATTCTGCAGGTGTCTAGACTGGGTGAAGCCCTTGCCGCACTGGGCGCAGGTGAAGGGGCGCTCGCCAGTGTGGGTGCGCTGGTGATTCTGCAGGTGACTAGACTGGGTGAAGCCCTTGCCGCACTGGGTGCAGGTGTAGGGGCGCTCGCCGGTGTGGGTGCGCCGGTGCACCTGCAGGGTGCCAGAGTTGGTGAAGCCCTTGCCGCACTGGGCGCAGGTGAAGGGGCGCTCGCCAGTGTGGGTGCGCTGGTGCATCAGCAGGTTAGAGGGGCAGGTGAAGCCCTTGCCGCACTGGGCGCAGGTGAAGGGGCGCTCGCCGGTGTGGGTGCGCTGGTGCATCAGCAGGTTAGAGGGCCAGGTGAAGCCCTTGCCGCACAGGGTGCAGGTGTAGGGGTGCTCGCCGGTGTGGGTGCGCTGGTGCATCAGTAGCTGAGTAGACTGGATGAAGCCCTTGCCGCACTGGGTGCAGGTGTAGGGGCGCTTGCCAGTGTGGGTGCGCTGGTGCTTCATCAGGCTCCTGGAGTGGGTGAAGCCCTTGCCGCACTGGCCGCAGGTGAAGGGGCGCTCGCCGGTGTGGGTGCGCTGGTGCACCAGCAGGCTGCTGGAGTGGGTGAAGCCCTTGCCGCACTGGCCGCAGGTGAAGGGGCGCTCGCCGGTGTGGGTGCGCTGGTGCATCAACAGGTTGTCAGAGCGGGTGAAGCCCTTGCCGCACTGGGCACAGGTGTAGGGGCGCACGCGGGTGTGGGTGCGCTGGTGCACCAGCAGGCAGTCAGAGCGGGTGAAGCCCTTGCCGCACTGGGCGCACGTGTAGGGGCGCTCGCCAGTGTGGGTGCGCTGGTGCACCTGCAGGCTGCTGGAGTGGGTGAAGCCCTTGCCGCACTGGGCACAGGTGTAGGGGCGCTCGCCGGTGTGGGAGCGCTGGTGGGACAGCAGCCGGGTGGAGCGGGTGAAGCCCTTGCCGCACTGGGCGCAGGTGTAGGGGCGCTCGCCAGTGTGGGTGCGCTGGTGCACCTGCAGGCTGCTGGACCGGGTGAAGCCCTTGCCGCATTGGGCGCAGGTGTAGGGGCGCTCGCCGGTGTGGGTGCGCTGGTGCCTCAGCAGGATGTTGGGCAACTTGAAGCCTTTGCCGCAGTCGGGGCAGGTGAAGGGCCGCTCACTGCTGTGCACCCGCTGGTGCTCCCACAACGCCGACAACTGGGCAAAGCTCTTGCCGCATGTGGAGCAGCCATAGGGCCTCTCGCCCGTGTGCACCCGCCGGTGGGTCTCCAGGACATTCGCCGTCTTGAAACTCTTGCCGCACTCTGAGCAGTTGAAGGGGTGTTCTCCCGTATGCACCCGCCGATGGGTCTCCAGCTCGCTCGGGCTCCGACAGGCCTTGCCACACACGTCGCACTCATAACGCTTCTCCTTGTTGTGCCCCGTCATGTGGTCCTCCATCGAAGCTCAGCCCGCACATCGAGCACCGGCACCGGCACCCTGTCTGCCCTCAATGGCCGCTCACGTCCCCGTCTCTCCGTCCACAGCAACGACTTCTAAACCCTGCTGGAGGGGAACACAGAGGGTCAACAAGCTGGCAAACAGGACATTACTAGCACATATTGAGTGTGTTTATGGCGGAGGAAACCGTTATATAAATCTGCGCGGCACACTGGCGCAGCGGTACAGTTGCTGCCTCACCGCCAGAGACCCGGGCTCGATCCTGACTATGGGTGCTGTCTGTGCGGAGTTTGTACGTTCTCCCTTTGACCTGCGTGGGATTTTACTCCAGATGTTCCGGTTTCCTCCAACATTTCAAAGGCGTTCAGGGATGTAATAATAATGGATGGGATTTATATAGCGCCTTTCTAATACTCAAGGCGCTTTACATCGCATTATTCATTCACTCCTCAGTCACACTCGGTGGTGGTAAGCTACTTCTGTAGCCACAGCTGCCCTGGGGCAGACTGACGGAAGCGTGGCTGCCAATCTGCGCCTACGGCCCCTCCGACCACCACCAATCACTCACACACATTCACACACAGGCAAAGGTGGGTGAAGTGTCTTGCCCAAGGACACAACGACAGTATGCACTCCAAGCGGGATTCGAACCGGCTACCTTCCGGTCGCCAGCCGAACACTTAGCCCATTGTGCCATCTGTCGTCCCATGTAGATTAACCGGCCTCCGCAAAATTGCTGAATTTTTGCTAATGTGCGTGGGATAGTGCTAGTGTACGGGGTGATCGCTGGTCGGCACGGACTCCGTGGGCCGAAAGACCTGTTGTTTCCGCGCTGCATCTCTAAACTAAACTAAACCAAAGAAGGGCGTCGACCCAAAATGCCACCCATTCCTTCTCCCCACAGATGCTGCCTGACCCGCTGAGTTACTCCAGCACTTTGTGTCTATCTTCTCCACAGATGCTGCCTGACCCACTGAGTTACTCCAGCACTTTGTCATAGAGTCATAGAGTGATACAACGTTGGAAAGAGGTCCTTTAGACAACTCGTACCCGCACTCCTAGATCCCTCGGCTCCACACATTCCGCAAGGCTCAGAGATGTAGAGTCCTAGTGAGACCACACCTGGAGTACTGTGTGCTGTTTTGGTCCCCTAATTTGAGGAAGGACATTCTTGCTATTGAGGGAGAGCTGCGTAGGTTTACAAGGTTAATTTCCGGAATGGCGGGACTGTCATCTGTTGAGAGAATGGAGCGGCTGGGCTTGTACACTGGAGTTTAGAAGGATGAGGGGATCTTATTGAAACATATAAGATTGTTAAGGGTTTGTGCTAGAGGCAGGAAACATGTTCCCGATGTTGGGGG